>NW_015169173.1:1158876-1163339 GCF_001447785.1 Gekko japonicus
CTCCGGGGCAAACCGCCGCCCCTCCCCCCCCCCCACAATATCCAGCCCGTGTGACCGGGGCCTTAGATAGGTTTTTAGATATATTTTAACAGTCGTATTGTGAATTTTATGATGGAACCTACCCTGAACCCACTTGCAGTGAGGGTGGAATACAAATAGAAATAAATAAATAAAAACCCCTGAAAATGTCACAACATTCAGTAAACCAAAGAGAACCTTTGCTTTCAAGATACCAACAGCTTCCAGAGGTCATGAGACACTTATCTCACGGCTGTATTTGGCTTGCTGTGCACCTTGGTCTTTGTGATGTCACCTTGCCCCACCCCCACTTCATACCTTCAGCCTCCAGTTGTCACCAGCATCATCTTTAATCCGTAGGAGCCACGTTTCATTGAACCAAGAGGGATCTCTGGAAAGGAAAACCATAATGCCATGGTTGAAGACAGAGACTCCAACAGATGGCCACACGTTCTCAGCCCTTCTAACATCTCCCATTTAAAGCTTCAGGTGACAGATTATATGAGAGCTATCCCACTGTGTCTTGCTCCACTTGACTGCCACCTCGCAAGCCAAGAATTCCTTCATCTGACCCTACATGAATTCATCATGGCAAAGAGGGACGACTGTCAACTGGTTTTCCTCTGCCAAGCTGCAGCCTGCACCAAGCCAACCAGTTACAAACTACTTGTTATAACAAGAGAAAGGAAGAAGATTCCAATCTACTTTTGTCGTCAGTTGCTGGCAGAGCCCATTTAGCTAGTCAACTTGCTGGCCAGGGTACAAGCAGGGAAGCACAGTGGAAAAATTCAGGGAGCCCACAGGTGGAATTTTCTATCAAATGGCCTCTCAAGAAATCCCTTTAAGACACCTCCATCCTAGGCTACAGTCACAGATTCCATGACACTCACATCTTGTGCAGCACCTGGGCAATGGTGACCCCGCTGGCCAAATCCTGTTCCATGGCACAAGGAGAAGGAACACTGAATATCTGCAGCTAAAAGAGAGACAGATCTGATGAGTGACACCATTTGCACTCCTTGCACTTCCACTTCAAAATGGAAACAACATTGGCCGGGTCTGCAGAGCTTTCTACAGAGTGGCACAACTCTAGTCTCTGTAGTCAAGGCTCTTTGTATTATCAATGGTAGTGCTGAGCCCAGAAAGAGAGATGTACAACACATACCTTTTTCTTCTGGACAACCCACATATGATGGGGGCAGACAATTACACAACATTTGGCATTAGAAGGAACATTCTCTGTCCGTTGAAATCCTTCACAGAGTTAGATAAAGTCAAGACCATTGTTTAGCTACCAAGATCTATTCATGGTTTGGAGAAAAAAAATCATGCAGAACGTGAAAGTCAATGCCAACAGATAGATTTGCAGCAAAACAGTGCCATGCACCCCACACATAGAATGAGCTCAAACACGAGTACTCCCACACACCTGCTTGGCTGACACACACACGGAGTGAATCACTGAGCAGAAGCAGCCCAGCTGTCACACGCACAAGGGCATATTTGGTTATAAAGACACAGAGGTAAGCCTCGCTAGCCATGTTCTATCACAAGGGTGGCCAAACTTGCTTAACATAAGAGCCACATAGAACAAATGTCAGATATTTGAGAGCCGCAAGACATGAACAAATATTACACACAAGTTTTTACTGCAAAATATGCAAATTTGTTTATTAACAAAAATAAAAACCAAAGGGGTAAAACCAGATATTGATATTTATTTGTCCAATGATATTTGTTTGCTAATGATATTTATTTGTCTCAGAGAGAGAGAAATAGAGGTAAAAAGAAACAATGAAAGAGATAGAGAGAGAAACAAGGAAAGCAAATAGATGGGGAAGGGAGGGGAAATGAAGGAAGGGAGAGAAAAGGAAGGGAGGGAGAAAAAGAGGAAGGAAGGAAGGAAGGAAGGAAGGAAGGAAGGAAGGACAAAAGAAGGTGAGGGAGAGAGAAAGAATCGGAGGAGGAGGATCATGGAATGTTAGAGTTGGAAGGGACCTTGCAGGTCATCTAGTCCAACCCCCTGCACTCTGCAGAAGCATAGCCAAAAGATGGTCGTCCAGCCTCCACTTGAAAACGTACAGTGAAGGAGCATCCACCACCTCCCGAGGCAGACTGTTCCACTGCTCAACCACTCTTACAGTTAGGAAGTTTCTACTGATATTTAGTCGGTAACGACTCCCTTGTAACTTCCACTCATTAGATCTAGTCTTGCAATCCGGAGATTGGATATATACCCCGCCCTTCACTTGGAGTCTCAGAGCGGCTTACTATCTCCTTTCCCTTCCCCTCCCCCTCCCCACAACAGACACCCTGTGAGGTAGGTGGGGCTGAGAGAGCTCTGAGAAAACTGCTCTTTCAAGTACAGCTCTGACAGAACTATGGCTTGCCCAAGGTCATCCAGCAGGTGCAAGTGGAAGAGTGGGGAATCAAACCCGGTTCTCCCAGATTAGAGTCCACGCACTTAACCACTACACCAAGCTGGTAATAGATGAGAGGGGGGAGGAAGGAAGGAAGGGAGAGAGAAAGGAAGGTGAAACAAAAGAAAGAGGTGGAAAGAAAGCAAATAGATGGGGGGAGCGAGGAAGGAAGGGAAAGCCTACCCAGGGAGGGGAACACTGGCTGGGGAAGGGAAGACCGACTGGGGAGGCATGCCTCCCCTTCGCTTCCCCAGCTGCCCTGCCCGTTCTATCAGAGAGGAAGAGAAGAGATGGCTAGAGAGGAACTACAGGATTTATCGGTGGAGAAGGAGAGATTCAGGACTGTGGGGATCATGCGGACTGAGCAGCCTCAGCTCTCTCCAGCAATGCAGGATAAGGACCCTCCCCCTCCTGCTTATCTTCCCCTCCAATTCAATCTTGTCCCTTCAGCTCCTACTAAGAAGGTTAAAGAAAACCTTTAAGTTCCTCATAACCGCAATGAAAAGACCATAAAAGCACATGTGCAAATTTTCCTCCTTTGCACCATCTAGTCCAAATTACAGTTTGGGTTTTCCCAGATACAGTACCCAGCCAATACCTGTTCCTATCCAGCTTGGTAAAATTGCCTGACAGAGGCCTATTCTTCTTTTGGAGGCTAGTTACCATTGTTACCACCATAGCCAATCAATTCCAGATGATCTACAAGAAGAGAAATCTCTTTTCCTCGAATTGCTGGGAACCTGCTCTTTAATAAATCCTGGTAGATGATCTCCTACCTCTCATGACTTTCAATGCACATCAGCCAAAATCCTTATTTCGACTGATCTGTTAGACTGGCGTAAGTCAGCACCTTCAAGTTATTTACTTCATTTATACCCTGGCCTTTCTCCCCAATTGGGGCCCGAAGTGACTGATATCAATCTCTTCCATTTTATCCTCACAACAGCCCTGCGAGACAAGTTAGGCTGAGAGTGCGTGGTCCAGGGTGACCCAGCAAGCTTCCACAGCAGAGTGGGGCTTTGAATGAGCCTCTCAAATCCTAGCCTAACTGCACCACCACATTGGCTCTCAGAATCGTGTTTGTATCATTTGTCTTATTCCCTGGAATCAGCATGCCAACAGCTGTAGAAAGCTTAAGACTTCTGGGAACAGCAAGTGCCTGCTCCCTATTTATCTTCTCCAATGCTGTATGATCTTAATGGACTCCTATTGTCTGTCTTTATGTTGGAAAACAGCTTGCTGCATCACTGCCTCACACAAGCATCAACAGGCCTACTGTGGCCGCAGGTCTCAACACCCGACTCCGCCCCCCCAGAAGTTCTTGCCAGGTGAATGTATCCTAAAATGAGTGACCTGACCCCCCTAATCTGGCTAATCACAGCAAAGCACATGGGCAGCCACCTTCCTCACAGAATGAGCTCAAGAAGGCTCCAGGCACCATCTCCAGCCATTCCCATGCAAGCCTGACACAAGATACCTAGCTAGTTCTTAAGAATCAACAGTCTTGCTCTGAGAATGGCTGCATTATCAATCAGTCTACAATTTAGAATTGCTCTCTGTGTTATCCAAGTCTCTGATATATGAAAAATCCTGCTTCCACCCCCACCCACCCCCATTAGCACGAATATCCAAGGGGGAGGGGCTATGGCTCAGTGGTAGAGCACCTGCTTTTGCATGTAGAAGGTCCCAGGTTCAACCCTCAGCATCTCCAGTTAAAAAGATCAGGTAGTAGGTGACGCTAAAAGACCTGTGCCTGATACCCTGGAGAGCCATTGCCAGTCAAAGTGGACAATATTGACTTTGATGGACCTCGGGTCTGATTCAGTAGAAGGAGCTTCATGCGTGTGTGAGCATTTGTGGGCCCAGTCACACAGGCTGAAGAACAAACTGAGCTATCAACTTCAGTTAGAATGGCTAGATTTGGCGTGGGAGAAGACTCTGTATCTTTAACACAGGTACAGAGAAACAAAGTTTTTGACAAGCACCCCTTTTCTTCTCACTGCTCTCCTGACAAAGATGTTCCTG
>NW_015169173.1:1163367-1171248 GCF_001447785.1 Gekko japonicus
CTCATACTGAATCTAGCAACATTGTTTTCTGCACTTGCCTGAGCACAGAAACAGTTGGTATCTTTGGCAACCACTACATGATGGAAGGGGGAGGGAGAGAAGAATAAGTAACTGTTTTTCACCCCTGCTGTTACTGGTACAAAAGAACAGAGGGGAAAACTCAAGCATAAGAGCAAACTGGGGAGGGAAAAAGATCACTCCAATGGCAGCAGTTCTTAATATCCAAGAGCTGTGGCTCAGTGGTAGGGCATCTCCTTTGCATGTAGTAGGTCTCAGGTTCAATCCCCAGCATCTCCAGTTAAAGTTCCAGCAATGCTGACTTAGTTAGTTCAATGTCAGGGTATTTTTAAATGCAAACTATTAAGCTAAAATGGAAAACTAAAAATGTAAAGCTATTAAAGCAGGTATGTAAAACAATACAAACTAGAAAAGAAATGTGACAATAGATAACCATAGAAAAATACTTTAAATAAGCTTTCAGTTTGCTCTAACTTTATAAGAAAAAAGCATTCTGTTCCAGCAAAGATCCATTTTCTGAACTGATATGCTGAACAAACTGACAGTACTGAAGATTCTCGATCACACCTGAGGCAAAGGGCATAAGCAATGGTCAAGAGATTTGATTAACTCAATGGACAAAACAATTCAAATAAGCTACTATCAAAATCTAACCATTTGCTAATAGGATTCAAAACCAACAAGCAAACATACATTTACTTGTACGGCAAAGAAATATTCAAAAATTACAAACCAAAGCCTTGCCATCTTGCAGAATAATCCTTACTTCACTTTGTTTTGAAAGTTGAACATTGGCCCCGGTCACACGGAGCATTTGCCGCGTTAAAGATACGGATGATAGGCAGATTTTCCGGGCGCGATCACACCGCAACATCTGGGAAGCGTAGTGCTCCCATGGCTATCCCGTGGTGTCCCGCCGAAGATGCGGACTAAAAAACTAGTACTTACGAGGTTCTGGTTTTTTATAGAGTGCAGTGCAAGGGCGGGCGTCTGATCGCGTTTCCGGTGGACTCCCGTGGCATCCGGCGCCCGCCGATGTTCCTTCGCAAACAAGGGTTTTTTCCCCCCCAAGTCTCCGCAGGATGCACAAAAGCACCCAACGGCGCATGCGCACAAACTTCGGTAAAACTAACATCTGTTTGCCATGGGAGCGGCGCTTAGCGATTGCTGCTGTGATCGCGCCGCGCCGCTTCTTTGCCACGCTGCTGGATAGCCGTGTGATTGGCACCTCACCCCCTAACCATGGGACCTCGACGGGACGTGTGATTGGGCAGCCGCACATTATTTTGCTCCGGGGCAAACAGCCATGTTCCCCCCCCCGCATTTTCCAGCCCGTGTGACCGGGACCATAAATTTAATCAATGGGGTTGTTGTTTTTAAATTAAGACCTGTTTGTCTTTCAGGACTTGTGTCCAGTAAAGGGAAAGCTTATTTACTGGGTGAAGATAGTACACGTCTTCAAATACCAGTTAAAAGTTATCAGCATTTAAAATTAAATAGAAGCAGTGATTTATAGCATATTTTATCACTACGATGGACAGCTTCAGAGCAGTCCCCCCACCACAGTATGATATAACATTACTGTTTTCAGATATGCACCAAAATATTAACACGCTCAAAATATCCTACTTTTAATTTTCACTGTTGCTGGAATCTCTAGTATTTTCTAAAGCATTAAACAAAAAGCAACAGTGAATATAAAGTTCTTATTTTTTGTTTTTGGACTCACGGGAAACACTTCAGAGATGACACCAGACCCCAGCCTAATAAGTAAGATGACTACTCGTACTGCAGTCTTGCCTCCTACAATGTTTAACCTCAACTTAGGCTAGACTTAATGGCTGAATTCAGATGTCACAAATGACCCAGAGTTTGTTCGCCTTATAAACAAACTTTGGGTAAACTGACAGCTTCACATATTCTTCCTTTGCACAATGTGCCAAGACTGATGTTTTCAGCAGATATCCAAATGCAGGCACCTTCACTGAGACTTACTCTTTTCACAGCAACCAGAATTAAACATCAGTGCATGGAGGCACCTACATTCAGATGTCAGAACTAATTGGAGCTAAACAGTCTTGGCAAGCCATGCAATGGGAGCAGGGAGGGGGGGTTTCACAAGCTCAACAATTAATCATATTCATCCCCACAATTTGGTTTGCCTCTAATGCCTGAATACAGCCTATAAACCTGCAACGGTTACAGAAATTCCAAAGAGAAGAGAAAGAATCCTTCTGATGACTATAACTTTGTATCTGTAACTAATTCTTTACTCCTGCACATTTGTAAAGCAGGCTGCATTAAGTCTTCCCCCTATAAAACCCATTACCCAATGCGGTTTAACTAGATGTGTTTTAATTCCATTTTCTGAATGAAGAAGAGAGGGCTGCTGAGAAAGGTAAGGTCCCTGTTCAACTAGATGTCCTCCAGAGAACCATATCTGCATTGGGAATAGCAAAGCAGGTGGGATAAGATTCTTTCAAATGGCTGGGGAAACAGAATCCTTCAAAACATAAAACTCCATCACAACAGGTAACAGAAGGCCTCTGATGCTGCTCTGAAAGAAAGATGACTAAGGCAGGCTACAGAGAGAAACTAAAACAAGATAATTCCATACAGCAATGAAATAACAGGTGATGGTTACTGCATAATCATGATGTGCAAGAGGCACCTACCAAAATAGCCTGAGTCTTGAAAGAAGATTTGTAGCACTGAGAGATTTTTAATGGGCTCAGAGGACTACAGCACAGAATAGAGGCAAGGGGGCTACAGTAGGAAGGTCTACTAGAGAGGCTGAGGTCTACTGTAGAAAAAGAGTTCAAGGGACCCAGATCAGTTACGCCTTCGTGTACTTTTATCAGATTTTTAGAGCTCAAAAGCCAGGGAGGTTAAAGCGACATGTTCAGGCAGAATTTATTTCAAGAAATAAAAGCGGCCAGCTATTTCAGTATAATATTTTTTAAATGTGCAGTCTTGTCTACCCATTTCAAGGCGAAAAGGGAGGAGCTGGGCTAGGCATCCGGATTAAGGGTGCCTCCATTTGGGAGGACAGGTGCTGGCGACAACAAGGGAGTCATCTATGAGAATATTACATATACAGCAAAGGGACAGTGGGCGGGCGACGGTGGTAGTGCGCCGTGACGACTCCCCCGGGAAAGCCTCTCCAGCCGCCCGGGCACCCGGCTCCCACGTCCTGTTGCCGCCTTACCCAAGTAATGAGCGCCCCACATCGCTCCGCCGGACTAGCCTCGCTCATGGTTCCGCTGCCGCCAACGCTCCCAACGCCACGCCCCCTAGCGGCCTCGAAAGCCCCTCACGCACACTATATGACGTCACTGCTCGTTCGACGCTATTTGTAACCTGGGCGGGGGGAAAAGAAGCCACGCCCGCAGCAGTAGCGACGCGCTAGGAGGAAATGTAGGCCAGTGAACATTTGTTCCTGTATATGGTGAAGGAATCCGTTCGCGGGTAGGTGGGCAGTTCCAGTATTTAATCTTCTTTGAAAACAACAACGACACCACTTCAGAGGCGTGTCCTTTCTCTTGCTTCGTTGTCCTAGGAGAACAGGGACGAGGTGTGGGTTACTAAGTGCTGATTAACTTTGCACATGCTCAGAGGCACTTTAATTTTAAAGTAAATATTTCAGACTTCTGACACTGAAAACTGATTCGCAGTTTAACCATAATACTAATTAAACCACCCTAACTAGGATGTCCCAGGCTGGTAGGGTTGCCAGCTCCGGTTTGGGAAATACCTGGAGATTTGGGGGTGGAGCCTAAGGAGGGATTTCAGTGGGGTACAATGCCATAGAGTTCACCTTCTAAAGTGGCCATTTTCTCCATGTGAATTGATCTCTCACCTAGAAATCAATTATGATTGTGGGAGATCTCCAGCTATCACCTGGAAGTTGGCAACCCTGCAGGCTAGCTCGATCTCAGATCTTGGAAGCTAAGCAAGGTCACCTCTGGTTAGTGTTTGTGTGGGAGACTACTAAGGAAGTCCAGGCTTCCTATGCAGAGCCAGGCAGTGGCCATCCACCTCTGAAAGTCTGAAAACTTTAGGAGGTCTCCATAAGTCAGCTGCGACTTGATGGCATTTTCCACCACCACTGCTAATTAAATCAGCTTTTGGCTGGACCATGACTGGATGGCTCTGCCTCCACATGTAACCAATATGGTTAAGAGTCTGTTTGTACAGTTTTAACAATCCATGCCTGTTTCTCAAAGGAGCAATTTTAAAGAAATAGAAAACAAAAGTATTAACTAAGGGAATGCAGTATGGGAGCAAATGATTAAACTCCAGGTGCTGCAGGACTATGAACTCCCACCAGGGGCCACCTGTGTTCTAGCTCACCAGTGGTGCTTATGCTTCAACAGTCAATCCAGAACATGGTTGGTGATGGAAAGTACTGTCAAGTTGCATCCAATTTATGGCTACCCCGTAGGTTTCAAGGCAAGAGATAAACAGATGTGGTTTGTCATTGGATGGCTCTAAGTAGCAATCCTGGACCTTCATGGTGGTCTTCCATCCAAGTACTAACCAGGGCTGACCCTACATAGCTTCTGAGATTTGACAAGTTTGGGCTAGCCTGAGCCGTCCAGGTCAGGGCTGAACAGGGTAACTCCAGTCTAAACCCAATGATTTCAACTGGCCAATGCAGTTCAATTTGGGCTGGGGCTCAGTGGCAGAGCATCTGCTTGGCATGCAGAAGGTCCCAGATTCAATCCGCGGCACCTCCAGTTAAAATGATCAGGTAGGAGGTGATGTGGAAGACCTCAGCCTGAGACCCTGGAGAGCTGCTGCCAGGCTGAGTAGACAATACTGACCTTGATGGACCAGTGGTCTGATGCAGTACAAGACAGCTTCATGTGTTCATGGTGTAATTCTGTTCGTCTTTAAAACGTTGCTAGAGGCCTTGTCCTGCTGGCATTTTCTGGTTTAGATTTTTCCAGGAGGAGCCAGGTTGGCTCTTAACATGGGGCTTTGCCAGCTGTGTGTTCAAATTTCTACATATGCATTTAGTTGTAAACAATGACTTCTATTCCTGTTGTCAACATGATAATTCTCTGTGGACAATAAGAAGGCAGAAGACATTGCCTCCTTCATATTCCAGTTGCTGAGGCAAATAGAGACAATTCCATCTTGGAAGTAAAATAAGATCCTCAGTAGCCACTCATCCAACTTTTATCAGTGTCTCTACCTAATTTTCTGGGAAAGATAATAAAGAAGCCACATATTTTTTTCACTGGGGGTTCCAAAAATTATACTGTTTTTACTGCATAATGTGGCATCTCAAAGGCCAGCATTGTGGTAGAAACCTTTTGGGAACACAGTACATCTGTTAGTGTTTTAAGGTGACACAAATCTCTTTTTTGTTTCTGCTTCACAAGACTTAACCAGTTACCCCTCATGAATTTGTAAAAAATAAACGCTCCCCGAGTTCTATATTACAGTCCCAGATTTGGTGGTCTGCTTAGTCTCAATCCACAGACATGGTATGTTGCAATTACAAGATTGAAACTTGGTGCATATTTAGTTGGGTGTACTAAAGTCCCATTAATAGCATTCATGAAATGCTTAGGATTTACCTGCACAGAAGTTTGAACACTGTATTATGGAACAACTAGTACGCAGAGAATGGGTCTAGATAGAGTTGCAGACAACTGGCCTTTGATTTTGACATTTTAAGTTTGTGCTGGTTGCTGGGGGGAAACACCCCCCCCCAATATTTTGTTTTTACATTAAGAAAACTTAGAATACAGGAGATGTGATCTATTTATTTATATGTCACCTTCTCTCCAGTGTGCTCAGCGTAATGTTTAGCCTGAAAACAACCCTGTGAGGTAGTGAAGGCTGAGAGGCAGTGGATTGTCCAAGGCAACATTTCACAACTAACTGGGGATCAGAGCCTGTGCTTTTCACATCCAAGCCAGACACTCCACTGTGCCACACTGGCTATTTAGCTACAAATGTGTGCCACGACAGAAGAGCCTTGTGTTTTCTTCTCTCACATCTCCTGCCCCATGCAACCACTGAGATGGAAAACAAACTCCATGTGGGAAAGTTCCCAGCCGAGTTATTTTGGCTGCCTTGGGTGGAAACGTGTTATCGGTCTCTGTGACTCAGGAGCAAGTCAGACACCGTCTGCTCCCAGCTTCCCTTCCTGGGATGGTCTAGTATTAACCCTTAGAATGCTAGTAGGAGGTCAGTTCTTCTTCACCATGTATGGTTCCAGAGCTGTAGCAGGGGAATATTGGCCCGGTTTGTCCATCTCTGTTTCCACTGGCTTGTAATGGGATTCAATCCTGACCCCTCCTACTTTCCCCCCTGTCTTTTAGTGCTGGCTAAGAGTGCAAACAGAGACTTTGTGGTTCCAATCCCGCCTCAGCCCTGAATTCACCAGGTCACTGTAGGCAAGCCAGTATTCCCTCTGCATCCTGTCTGTATCATAGGGATGACTGATGAGAGAACACTGGTTGTTGCGATTAACGAGATAACATGAGTGAAGTGCTTTGAACTCTCAGGAAAAGTGCTCATAAATTGTAGAATTATCATCTTCCCAGGACAGCCCCTTAATCTTATTCCTTGTGCTTCCAGCAGCACTGCTAACAGACTTCAGTCCCGTCTCTTAGCCTCTTGACATCTCAGTCGTGTCATCACAGTGGTCATCCCTATGCACAGCCATCCATGGACTTCATGGAGTGGGACTTTCCCACTTCCCCCTCCTGATGTAGTCCACTCCGTCCCCTGAAATTGAGGGGGCATAGTGAGGCTCTGTAGTGAGAGGGGGGAAACTGGCAGATATTGCTGCCCCTTGTCCCTCTAGTAGAACAGGATTTCCATTGGAGATATGCCCTAGAGCTGCCATCTGGCCATTTTTTATGCACAATGTATCTTTTCCTGTCTGGTGTATTTCTTGTGGCCATTTTTAAAAGGTGGAAGATCTTCCTTCTCCCCACCCAGACCACTCTGTAATACACTTTACCGGTCAGGCCAGTCTTGGAACTTTTATGTCCATGGGGCAATTTGCACAGACCCACAGACAGAGTGCCTGGAACTGTACTTTCTGATAGGGGTTTCCTAGTGGTCAGAGAATGAGAACACCTTATTAAGCTTTACCATAAATACAAAAAAGTTACTAGCGCATGACATTTTTAACAGCATGCTGTACACATCCACAAATGCTTTTCAAACAGCTTTTACATTCTACATCAGTTTGTTGTGATCTGCTCTGTACCCACTTGCACAATACAAGCAAAACATATCAACATCCTTTTCAGTCAAGCACACTCTTCAAACCAAACAAAAGCCACACTGTGCTTCATACAGTACCATATTCATCATCCACTCCTACTGGCTTTGGTACATACCTACAGATTCCCAGATATCCTCTGCACATAGACAATTCATACTATCACAAACCACACACACACATCCACCCTTTCTGTGCACATAAAACACACCCTGTCTCTGGCATGCAGTCCCCTTGGCAGCTGTTCTGCTCTAAACATGTCCTAGTTGGAGAAGCCGCCCACAGTTAAAAACAGATGATTTCACAGAAAAGCAAACAGGGGAGGAACAAGAGGGAAGGAAGAATCCTCGGGAATAAGAGTCAGAGGTCATGAAAATGGTCTTTGATTGTCACCCCTCGGTTACTCCAGACTTTCCTTGTCTCCGGGCAAATGTAATTGCTTGTGTGTAGGAGTGTGGACACCAGAAATTGGGGGCTGGCTACATCATGTTACACAACATAATCATCTAGCACCAACATGCAGTTGCCTCTGAAGCGAGGTGTGTTACCCAGTCCCACAGTATGGAACAACACCCAAGTCCGGAGCAGGAAGTGATTAATCCCATGAAGAG
>NW_015169173.1:1171308-1183600 GCF_001447785.1 Gekko japonicus
GGGTTCATGCCCCAGCTCTTGCCAAACACGTTTAACTGATATACATATTTAGGGCCTTGGGGTTATGTGACATTTGAAGAGCAGAGTTCTGTGCTCTGCAGTGCTGCATTAGGAAGTTGGAGTGAGTGCTTACTTTAACTGGAGATGTCTCCGCAAGAGACTTGCTATCCACAAACGGTGCCTCAGAAGACTGGAACAGCCCTGATTTCCTCTACCTTGCAGGACCCATTCACATGTCCCTCCCTCCCAAGCAACAACTGTTCCACCAGCTCCGTGCTTAGTGGTGGTATCTCAGCAGCTGGCAAAGCTGTAAACAGGCTGGTAGAAAAGCCAACACCCCATTGCTAGGGCCAAATTGCTCCTACCTGGTCATTAACTCCCAGTTAGTTAATGACCTTTAATAGCTACTAATTACAGTCTGGCTCAGGGAGGGACACAGCTAGGTGCTAGCGTCCAGAAGATCAGAGAGATGCAGAGCACGTTTAGTGGCAAGGAATGTTGTAGCTCTTTGAAAGGGAGGAAAGCAAGAGAAGTGAAGAAATGGATCCTAAGGGGCTGTGGGAAAGGGGGATTCTCAATCCCTTCGTGGGTGGCTTAAAAAGCAGCTGCCCTGGGAGACCAAAGCTAGGCCTGCTTTTGGTCTGGGGTTTCCCAACTGGCGACGAGAGACAAAGTCTATCTGGGGCTGTCCCAAATGTCAGAATAAGAAGCTGTGAGATATAAAGGTCAGGGGAACCACACAGGATTAGATGTAGAAAAATGCATAAAAACACCAGCAGTACTTCTTGTATTTCCAAACTAATGGTACCTCTGTGTAAGTTGAAAATGACAGACCGGTCAATGCATCATCCCCTTAGGGTAAGATCCAGTGTGGTATATTGGTTAGAGTGTTGGATTAGGATCTGGGAGACCCAGCTTCAAATCCTCACTCTGCCACAAAGCTCACTTGAGCCACTCATGTTCTGATCTGCAGCCTATCCTACCTCACAGGGTCGTTGTGAGGATAAACTGGAGCAGGGGAGTACAACATAATTTACCCAGAGCTCCTTGGAAGAAGGGTGAGATAACAATGGACGAAATACATAAGAAATAAATAATCCTGTAGTCTGATGTTAGCAGATGAAGGTGGGAGAGGTATTGAACACGGGGGCACTGGCCACTTCCCTTTACCTTGAACAAGGGCAGCCCAGTCATTTGCACTCATTTTAGGAGTGCACACAGGAAGCTTTCCTGCTTGGTGGGGGCAGTCTTTCCTCTTTCCTGCTTCAGATATGTTTGACCGCCTTGAAGCAGACAGGCAGGGAGGGGAGGGGAAGCATTGATAGCTGAAGCAGTTACAGCAGAGAGAAGGCACTTTATGCACTCAGACTGTCAAAAAGCCAGAGTGTAGGGACTGGAATCTCTCCCCCCCCCAGCACCCCCCTTGTAGCTGAACAGCTGTTCCCACAAGAGACCCCTCTCCCAACCTTGCCGGTGGCCACTTCAGAGCAGCCACGGGTCTGACCCCAACTAGCATGCTGAGCCTTTCCCGGCAGGCAAGTGGCTGGGCCCATGGCCCTGCTGGGAAGGGAAGTCTGCTCTCTGTGACTCACACACTGGGTGAGGCAACCCCCCTCCCTCTTTGACCGCAGCCGCCACCAGGCACTATTCCAGATAGCAGCAGGGAGGGAGGTGTGTCACACACACACACACAATAGCTCAGCCTAACACTTCTCTCTCTCTTTCTCTGTGCACTAGGGATGAGCCTCACAGAATACAAGGGGGACTCATACTACCAGTATTTTGTGACTCCGGCAGTGTGTTTGTGTAAGCACTGCAAGCTGCAACTTACATGCACCTCTAAGTTTGTATTTAGGGCTAGCTGTGAATGCTGGCAATGCTGTGTATGTATACATGAAATGTATATGTGATACAGGACAGTGAGACTGGTATACAACATCTATTATTATCTTTGAATTAATTAATCCCTTTTCTGTAGCATGCCAAGGAGTACAGGCTTTTAGAATGGGTACAGTGCATAATATGTCTTGGGCAGGGGTCGGTTCGTAGAAAAAGAGCTAGGGGAACTCATTAGCATAACTCATTAGCATATGCCACACCCCCTGACATCACCGGAAGTGTGTCATAAGGCCACACACCCTGATATCACCGGACGTGTGTCATGAGGCCACACACCCCGCCCCCAATGGTCCCGGCGGGAGTGCAAGGAAGCCCCGCGAAGGCCCTCCCTGGCCCCAGGCAGGCAGGGGTGGGGAGAGGCAGGGAGGAAGCAACTTACCCTCCCTCTTCTCCTGCCTCCTCCTAGCTGAATGAGGGCCGGAAGCGGGGCGGCCGGAAGCAGGGGGCGGGGCTTCATCATGTGCCCCGCCCCCCGTACCTCACCCTGGGGAACTGCAATCCCCCGCGATCCCCTCCAAAATGACCTCTGGTCTTGGGCTTGTGGTTGGCAATATAGTACCACAGCCCTGGTGGAGCATTGTTATCCCTATGGACGTACTCCTATGTCGTTGGTCATTGCCTTTGGCTCTGTGTTGATATATACGCTTGTATGGTGCTGGCTATTGGACAAGGAGTTTGGTGCTGTATAGTGCCATGTATTATGTTTATATTGTCACGTACAGTATCAAGGACAGACATGGTTATGGTTGCACTACTAGCTTTATGGAATTTCTGGCATCACTAGGGTTGCCAACTGCGGTTTGGGAAATTCCTGGAGATGTTGGAGGTGCAGCCTGGGGAGGGCGTTGTCTGAGGAGGGGAGGAACCTAATGCCATAGAGTCCACCCTCCAAAGCTGCCATTTTCTCAAGGGGAACTTATGTCTGTCGTCTAGAGATACTTTATAATTCTGGGAGATCTCCAGGCCACACCTGGAGGCTGGCAACCCTAGGTGTCACCTATGTTGTATGATTATGTGTGTTTTCTGGGGAGGGTTGTTTTGTACGGTTGTTTGTCTGTGGCTGACTTTCTCAGTGCATCTAGGGCATCACTGTAGGTGAAGGGAGCAAACCCAGTGACCTTGATTACTTCACCCCTTGCTGTGGAGTTTGAGGGGAAGCAGTCAGGACTTGCAATGGGAGGAGACTGGAGAGAACAGCTCAGCTCACACAAATTCCTGTTCCCATGGCAGCAAAAAGAGAGGACTGTGAATTGGGACACATCCCCACACCCATTGTGGCGCAAGGTTTGCTTATGTCACAAGTCATTGCCATGGTAGCAGCTGCTTCCTGTAGTGTCTGGCAGATCACAGGGCCTCAACAATGAACTTCCTGTCATAGGATGGAAAGAGCATCCTTAGCTGGAGTAGAGGGAGGGGACAGGGAAAGGGACTTTCCGGGGCATTGAATTCTGCCAGCCTCATAAATATTGTCCCAGAGAAGATCTCATGCTTCTGTACCTGCACCCAGGATTAAAAGCACAGATGTAATCAGTTTACAGTGATACCCTTCCCCCAATAACTTTATTTCTGTCAGTAACTTTCCCCCTACGTATGATTTGGCCTAGCCAGTCTAGCATCTTTACTGGAGTAGTCTATGGTACTTTTGATGGCCCAGCCGTTAGGCATGTAGTCTAGCCCCTTCTAGATTTTCTCACTGCAGGGGGCAGGCCTGGTGCCAATCTGGGGCTTGATATCCGAGAACAGCCCCAGCTTCCCTCCCTTTCCTGGGCTTGGTGTAGCACAGCTGCTGGGAAAGGGAGCGGAGCCGAGCTGACGCAGGGATGGGGTGTGGGGAGCAGCTCCCAGGCCTTGGAGTGCAGCCCAATTTGAATTAACCCTTCCTTGGGCATCGATACAGGATGTGCCATTCCGAGCAGGAGGCAACATATCCTTCCAATGCTGTGGGCAAATGGCAGTGATTCATGGAGGACCCAGCCAACCACCCACCCACAACGATCCCCAGCTGTAGGCTGTCACAGTGTGCAGGATGGATGAGCCACGGGGAAGGGGGAGAGAAGAAGGGGCAGAAACAAGTTGATAGAAACTATGAAGCAGAAGCAGATTTGTTGCTGATATACCCTCCATGGAAAGCACCAATATATCTGCCTTCCCCCGTACTACCCACCAACTACAAAGCATTTAAGCTAACCTAGGAGTGAAAGGTCTTGTATCCTGTTTCCAAACAGCCTGAGTCAGCCCATTCCCCTAGCTGTGATCTCGATCAGAACCCATATCCACAGGGAAAATGATATCCTGTTTTCCCTACATTCCATACCAGGACATCTTCTGCGAGAAAAATGTGTTAAATCACATTTCCCCCCACATCAGTAAGCCAACTGGATTCATCAGCAGCAAACCACTTGATCTGTAGTGTCCTCTAGAGAGAAGGGACCAACAACTCAGACCCTTCAGTCCCTGAATCAGTTTAGAGTTCTTTCCCTGTAATGAAAAATTCCTAAAGGCTGGCAAATTCACAGTTGTTGTTTATGAGTTGCAGGGGATCTGGATGCAAATGTCAGTAGTACAAAATTACATCCCTTCCTCACACTTCAGATTACCCAGCAGCTCACACATGCAAGACGAACCTTTTTAATTCCAGGGGTGGGAAATGGTCAGTAAAATCAATAAAAGTCAGTTTTTTCATCTTGGTCAGTAATTTGTCAGTTTTTTTAAAAAATCGGTCAGTAAAGTCAGTATTTCTTTGATTTTTGTGAATGCAGTTTGTGTTTTCCCATTTTCATTACTGCATTTTTGGGGAAACATGATGACTTCCCACTCAGAAGACGAAAAAGTATGTGAATAACTTTATTTATTTATTCAATTTATACCCTGCCCTCCCCGTGGGAGCAGGCTTAGGGCGGCTTACAAAGGGATTATATAGGTAACAAATTATATACAATCTTAAAACGAATAATAAAACTCTACATTATTATAAAGTGCTAGTAAGTGATCAGGTACTTATAACAATACTTACAGAAGGCGGAACCAATACTAGTGTTGTAATCAGATGATCTGTACTGGTGGTTGGCTCGTCTTGGTCTCTATATTTAGGCAAGAGTACAGGCTATTGGTGATAAGCCAAGGACCAGGGCACTGTCACTTCTCAGTTATTTGATGTTATTTGGTACTGCTCCTTAGTCGAAGGTCTGGTGGAAGAGCTCCATCTTGCAGGCCCTGTGGAACTGTAAAAGGTCCCAAGGGCCTTGATCTTTTCTGGGAGCTTATTCCACCAGTACAGAGCCACTACTGAGAAGGCCTTGGCCCTGGTTGTGGCCAGCCTGGCATCTTTAGGACCTGGGAGGCCAATCGATTTTGTGACCCTGAGCACAGTGCTCTCTGGGGAACGTGTGAGGAAAGGCGGTCCCTCAAGTATGTGGGCCTCTCACCATAAAGGGCTTTAAAGATAAGTACCAGCACCTTGAAGCGAATTCAGTATGCTGTCGGCAGCCAGTACAGTGCTTTCAGTACAGGCTGGATGTGCTCCTGCATAGGAAGGCCCATCAGAAGCCTGGCTGCAGCATCTTGCACTAGCTGTAGCTTCTGGATTTGGGACAAGGGCAGCCCCATGTAGAGAGCATTACAGTAGTCCATCTCTTGAGGTGACCATCGAATGGATCACTGTCGCCAAGTTGTTGCATTCAAGGAAGGGAACCAACTCTCTAATCAGCCGTAGGTGGTAAAAGGCTGATTTGGCAGTGGCTGCTACTTGGGCCTTCATTGTTAGTGAGGCATCCAGGAGCACTCCCAAGCTCCTAACCTCTGGCGCTGGCACCAATGGCGCCTCTTCGAAGATCAGAAGTAGGATCAGTCTGAGCCAACCAGCCACAGCTTGCAACGCCTGGTCCAGATCTTCTGGTGTAGAGTCAGACTGGCCGCCCAACAACAGATAGAACTGGGTGTCATCCGCATACTGGTGACATCCCAGCCCATGCCTCTGGGCAAGGGGGCACATGTAGATGTTAAATAACATTGGGGACAGCACCGCCCCTTGGGGCAGTCCACAAATCAGTGGGTGCCTTTGGGATAGCTGCTCCCCTAGCGCCACCCTTTGTCCCCAACCCTGAGGGAAAGGATTCCAGTGTTGGCGAGGTGGTGGATCAGTAACTGATGGTTGACTGTGTCAAACGCCGCCAACAGGTCCAACAGCAACATCACTGCCAATCCGTCCCAATCCAGATGCCACCAGAGATCATCCGTGAAGGCGACCAGGGCTGTCTCTGTTCGGTGGCCTTGGTGGAAACAGGACTGGAAAGGATCTAGAATGGAAGTGTCATCCAAAAAGCTCTGTAGCTGAATTGCCATGGCCCTCTCAGTTATTTTGCCCAAATAGGGTAGATTGGATCTGGCCAATTTGGCCAGATCCAGAGGTGGCTTTTTCAGGAGGAGATTAACCACAGCTTCCTTGAGTGCCCTAGGGAACTGTCCCTCCAAGAGGGACTTGTTGATAATCTCCCTTAGGGCATCTTGAAACCCATCATGGCCAGCTTTAATTAGCCTTGATGGGCACGGGTCAAGGCAGCACGTGGTAGGGCATACAGTTAAGAGCAGTTGGTCAACTTCCTCCAGGCTGAGTGGACTGAAATAATCCATAACCTGAGTAGACGACATGCATGGAGCCTCAAGTTCACTTACTGTCTCAACTGTGGTGGGGAAGTCACGGCAGAGCGACAGGACTTCATCTGCAAAGTAGCTCGCAAAGGCCTCACAGCCAGTGTCCAATTCCCTAACATTTGGTCTGCCTTGTGGCAGAACAGTCATAGACTGAATTATTCTAAATAATGGGGCTGGGCATGAGCTCGGAGATGCAATCGTGGCCGCATAATACTCTCAGCGGCTTTGACTGCCATCTCATAGGCTCTCATAAATGTCCTATAAGATGTTCTTGTGGCTTTGTCACAGCGCACTGCTACTGTCTCTCTAGGGACAGTATCAGCCGCAACTCCTGGGTAAACCAAGAAGCCAGCCTAGAGTGAGGGCGCAGAGGGCGTCGAGGAGCAGTCTCATAGATGGCTACCGAGAGTCAGCTTTGCCAATCCTCCACAAGCTCATCTAACAAGCCATTGGCGGCATCGGATCCTGCAGGGCCATTTGAAGCCACATAGGGTCCATTTGGCTCTGTTGGGCGAGCTGAAATCTGCTCGCCACCCAAACAGGGTCAGAGTGAAACATTCAGATGGGCCTTCACATGATGGTCTGACCATGGCACTGCTGAGGCAGTGACCTGGTCCACTGTGACCCCTGCCGTGAAGATCAGTGGGAGTTGTTACATATTGGGAGAGCCCCACGCCACCAGAGATGATACTAGGTCCATCACCTGAGTGGAGGCCACATCGTCTGCATGGACATTGAAATCATGCAGGACAATCAGTCTAGGGCAGGGGTGTCGAACTCATTTGTTATGGGGTCCAGATCTGACATAAATGAGACCTTATTGGGCCGGGCGATGTATGTCATAAA
This sequence comes from Gekko japonicus, assembly GCF_001447785.1. Classification (NCBI taxonomy): domain Eukaryota; kingdom Metazoa; phylum Chordata; class Lepidosauria; order Squamata; family Gekkonidae; genus Gekko; species Gekko japonicus. Next base: position 1,178,704 of record NW_015169173.1, read on the forward strand.
ATGTAATGCCAGGTAGCAGAGAGATAAATGTTATAAAGGACACAAACACAAAGGGTGGTGTGTTTTTTTACTTAAAATAAAAACATGCTTAAAACATTAGCACTCTTGCAATATTTTGTTTATTTAACAATGTCTAATAACTTACATCTCTTGCTCTGAATTATTGCATCAAAATGTCTGTGCTGTTGCAATCTTGAGTATGCTGTTCAGGTGTGTACCTGTAAGCTGCAAACCTATGATGATGCAGCAGCAGCAGAACTGGAAGAAGAAGCAGAAGACAGCCAGTTCCACTGAGGGCCTGATAGAAACCCTCCAGGGCCTGATCCGGCCCCCGGGCCACATGTTTGACACCCCTGGTCTAGGGTGTTCCAGTGCCCAGCCTGACTTGGCCTCCACGAGGGATAGCAGGCTGCTGGCCAGTTCTTTTTTCATCAGAAAACCAAAGATAAAGTAAAAGCAAAGGCAAGCCTCACCTTACAGTAATTATGTTTTGTTGTCATAATTATTACTTTATGTTTGGTTTTTAATATGTTTTTGCTGTTTTGCTGTTTCATTATCTGCAGTATGTGATTATTTTTAAAAGGGAATCTTTTTTTGCCTTAAATTTTGTACAATAATGAAAACATTGTCCTCTATTCTTGAGAAAATTCCAATATAAAGGTGTGCAGTCCTTTTATCTGGGTCACATCTAACTATGGGGCTGGCTATGGGGATGGTTGAGGCCAGATAATAATAATTTTTAATGAAGTCCTAGTTTTACATTTAAAACGCTAGCTTATCAGTAGGCTGACATTAAATTGTTCAGTAATTTGTCAGTTTTTTGTCAGTATTTGGTCAGGTTTTTTTGAATTTTGGTCAGTAAAATCAGTATTTTTGCCCCTCTGACTAGTTTCCACCTCTGAATTCAGAAGGTTCTTTGCCCCCTGCTGCACCCCAAGCTTTTCTAGCACTGCCACAAGATCCAGATACCTTTTTTCAAGCAGGAACATCACAGTTCCCCCTTGGAAAATATTATTTTACCCCAGATAGCCATCATGAATGTGTGTGATATCTTTGTGAAAGTGTTGCAGGCTCTTACTGGGTACAGATTTTTTTTAAAAAATATGGTTTCTGTTTTATTCTTTAAAAATACTTCCTAGAGGCTGTGCCACTCAGCAGTAGAACATTCACACGTATTTGTATTAAATTATAAAATGCTAGCTACCCAATTTCCAGAAATGCCTTTTTTAAACCTTTTGTGTTTATGTGTGTGCTTAAAATTTTAGTTTGTGGGAGGCTGTTTCCTGATTTTTTTTGAAGTAATGAACAACATTACTACCCATTATAAAGCATAGACTATTGTGCTACTGGTGCTGGTAAATTTGAAGTCCTTACTTGGGACACTACTCAGTTATGGGATTAATAAAAAATATGCTGAGCTATGCACCCCCTCCCCTCCGGGTTACTAAATTTTGTTCTGTCCTAGAATCAGGACACGGACTAGGATGAGCATCAGAACTGAAGATATAAGCTAAAAATACAGAGAACCTCCTATGAAACGGATTTTTAAAGAGCAGATCTTTTCAGAGTCTTTTCCTGGGTCCCTTAGGGGATGCACCAACTACTCTGCAGCTGTCAGAGAGCTCTCAGTAGCTTGTGAGCTGTCTGTTGGAGGCCCTGGTGTAGATTTTGTAGGTGGATAATGAAAGAGACTGTGCAGTGGTGCCGGTCAAGCCTTATGTGCACTTTCCAAATCCATCTGGCTCAGCGTGCACCTCCCTGCAGACCCCCCTCCCCCACCCTGTGCAGCTGTGTCACCTTAGGCTTGGAGCCTTATGAATTCTGCAAGCTAAGCAAGGTCAGGCCAGGGGAAAATGTGGAAGTGACAGCCCTCAGGGAAATCTAGGGTGCTAGAGAGGCACTCCCCTTGGCTTCAAAACCTTCTCCGCTGCATCATTCCAGTGCCAGAAGATATTCCAGTTACTGGGACCAAAATGTTCTGTCTTTTGTAATACCAGGCTCAATGGACAGAACTTCTTCAATTTGTAAGCAGTACACTCCCAAGCAAGCTAATATTATGATCATATTTTTCATGTGCACGCGCACACACACACAGTGCTCTAGCAGGAGGCAATGAATACTTCTAGTATTACACTTCCTTTCCTAAATTTGTCGACCAGAGCCATTGTGTGGCAATTTAACAGCAGTCTGTTTTCCACCTCAAAAGCAGCTGCATCTCTGTGTGGGTATTCTGGTATAAAATGCTCTCTACACTCAGGGAGTTGTACAGCAACTATGAGCATCACTGTTTGATTCAGTAGATACTAATTGTCAAAGACAGGTGATACTTGATGTTTTAGTGTGGTTTATGCTTGCAGTTTGGGGCAAGCCAGTGTTGGCCTGAATTATTTTATTTCTCTTTGGTACTGCATTTCAATCCCGTTTCCGTCTCCTTGGCAATTGTGGCGGAACGGGCCTGCGTCAGCTGGCAGATCCTGCTCTGCCCACCCCTCCTTTGCCTGACCTGGCCCCTGAAGGGGCAGTTTTTCACCCCTGCCTCCGGGTATTGCTGCCACCACTGTCCCTGTCTTGGGCTCTGGTTAGGCGGGACAGCCTCCTAACCTCCCTCTGATGTCGCTAGGAACCCACCTCGGGGCTTCCTGGTAATCTTCTGGGCTCCCCTGGAGAGTTGGCAACTGGCCGTTTTGCCCTCATTCTCCTTAGGGAGTCCCCAACCCACCCTTAGCATGTCCAAGCGGCTGGGGGAACTATGCGGTACAGAGGGACTTTTCAATGTCAACAGTAAATAGATTTATTTTGAAACCACTCAACTATATACAGGCATATTAACAGTGAACTGAGGGATCAAAATAAGGGTGAATAACAAATCGCTCCATCTCTCCCTTCACTAGACATACCCTTGTCTAGATGGTCTGCAGGGCAGCCACATGACTTGCTTTCACTGGAGGAGGTTAGATTAGCACCACACCCAACATGGCCTCTGCCTCCTCCAGCCGACAGCCTGACTGGCTTTAGACTTCACACAGACAGACCTCAATTCTCCTAGGCTGCTTCCCGCCCAAAAGCTCCACTATATCAAACAGCCCTTCCCTCCCAGGAAGTGACTCTCCCTCCTGCAGCATTATGGGGCAGATCTCCTCACAGCCTTGATGGACTTCCTGTCCTCTCTGACTGCTGGTTGGAACAAGGAGGGGGGGGGAATGAGGAGGAGACTAGGCCAAGGCCCCCACCAACTTAAACATCCACAAAATGGCATTTCTCCACAGCAATCTTTGCCAGTATTGGTATCTCTATTCCTTTTGCAGCATCTTCAAAGATTTCATCAGGTGTGGAGAGTTGGTTCTACCATAAGTTTTGCACAGACCAGTGAAGGACGTTATGGGAGCTAGACTTCCATATATTAGTTTCCTGGTGTTAAACCAGAAAAGGGGTAGATTCCAATCACTCAGCTGATGGGTCTCCCAGAAAAGGTTATTCTTAGCCATATTCCTGATGATCCTATCATGTACCTTCAGGATTTGTCTTTGCCATATACTTTAGTAAAATCTGTATACCAGTTCAGGCCAATAATGGGCATTTTCAAACAAATTAGGTTTTACATTTCTTATCTACACAGGCTAGAGCTCTAGTTCAGTTTCACATTTTTTCTTTTATATTTTATATCCTGTGTTAACAGTATTCACATATGCACACAAATAGTAGGACAAGGTATCATGTACAAAGCCCAGGGTGAGATTCAACATCTTGAATCATCTGGGAGAGAACTTCTCTTCCATTTCAAACTCTTCAGTTGTGTCCTGGGAGGGGAATGGCTTTGGGCTTTCTTCTGAACTCTGTTAATGACTCAGGGCCACACTCCAGTTATTCCAGATCATTCTAGGCACCCTTAATACTAGGACTGCCCTGGAGAAATGGGTTGAAACTTTAGCATGAATTACCATGATCAGATCCTTTCTCTTCTCCGTGTGGCTGAGAGCTAGAATCAGTATCCCTCAGGAAAGTATATCTGAACACAATGCTTTATTCACAACACAGTATGCACCCAAAAGAGACAGGGAACAACATTCCCTGATGGTTCTGAGTGCTTGTATGCTGAACATTTAACTGACTAATGGATTCAGAACTGCCCTCTGGAAACTGCAGCTCTCCTCTCCACCCATATCTCGTTAAATATAATTTCACCTTCCCTATGTGCAGGTAGCCTGTACATTTGTCTAGCACTAGAGACTACTGATCTGAGGAGCAAGACAAAGTGTCAGAGTCAATAAAGAAAGCCTCTATAACAGAAAGGCATGCAGGGAACATGAGATACATTGATGCACTCATCCGTACAAGCGGGGCTTGCCACTGAGATAGGAAGCAATAAATAGCATGGGACAACTAAATATGTCTCTGCAGAGCTGAAGACTGTGAACATACAGTGCATGTTGCAACGAAAGTTAGCATCCCAGGGCATGGTCTGAAGGCACATCCATGAAGCAGTTGCAACTAGATGAGGGATCAACTGAGACCCCTACACATGGAGGAAGGGCAGATACAGAGGAAATATATAAACTAACACACACAGTGCTCCAACATATATTTGTGGTCTGAAAGAATGGATATGCACTTTTATAGCACTGTTATACACATACATATTACACAAGGGACACAACACACAATATCATGTATTAGAAAACAAACCAACAGGCTACCAGTGTACACTCAAAACCTCCATACTTGGCAATATCTTCATAGACGGTCCAAATGTCAGAAGGCCTGTTAAGCCAATTCAATCATTGCCCTAATCTGTGGTTCACAGGTTCAGTCAGTTCTGGGGGAGGTCAGAGGAAGAAAGAGCATTTGTCTGAATTCCTGAACAAGCATCTCTGTAACTGGGGCCACAGACTGCTTTAAT
>NW_015169173.1:1183610-1193863 GCF_001447785.1 Gekko japonicus
TTCCTGCTGGCATTTGTATTTTTAAAGAGACTTTGTTTTGCTGCTAAAAAGTTCTGTGGAACTCAAACATTTATGTTCTCTAGAGCAAAGTTTGAGTCCAGTGGCATCTTTAAAACCAACAAATTTTATTCTGGGTATAAGCTTTCATGCGCATGCACACTTTTTCAGATGCATGTTGATCTTAAAGGTGCCACCGGACTCAAACTTTGCTCTGCTGCTTCAGACCAACAGGGCTACCCCACCTAAGTTTATGTTCCCTATTCTTTTTGGTATTAATAAAATCATATGTTACTGAATGTTGGATCCCTCTCCCCACCAACACTGCTACCTACAATCTTTCCCCTTGATGGATCAGTCAAGGAGGCCTCCATTTAGCTTATTCTTGCCGTTCATACTAAATTCATAGATCATACACCAAAGTTATGTATGGGAGGAATGTGTGGAGAATGGAAACAAGTCTTGACGGTTTTGGGTGTTTTGTGTGTGTGACCCTACATTTCTGCTCTTGAAAGTCTTACCCCAGTAGCACGTGCGGTCGGGATTACTTTTGGATGGGAAAGGCATTCTCCACGTGCTTATAAGCATTGAAACCAGGTTGCAGGATTCAGTTAAGCTGTCCTGCTCCATTTTGGCCGGTTCTGCTAGTAAGGAGGCTTTTCCAAGCAGCAGACCCATATCGTGCCAAATTATTCGGGGGATTCCCGCGCCGAAAGGGCCACCAGGGGGTTGTGGGCTCCACCCCGCCTTCGTCCACTGACTCAGCCGAAGGCTAGTAAAGAAAGACTGCTGGGGGAAGAAGAGCAACAGGCAGTTGAGAGTCTCCTCCTTCGGGCCGTATTAACCCTGGAGTCAGTCACCGCGTGAAGAACGCGCCTTCAAGTCCGCGCGGCGGCAGCAACTTGGTCGAAAAGGAGACCCGAGCAGGGCAGGGCACTCCTGGGCAGGGGGCGGGTAGGCGGCCAGGGGATTCTCCAGGTCAGGGAGTAGCTCTGGTCTCGTTGCCGTGTCGCCATCATGCTGACGCAGCCCTTTCTGGAGGCTGCTGACTCGGGACTTTTAGGATCCCGCCGGCGAACCCGGGCCGGTGCTGGCTCGGAACTGCCCCCGCCCCCGCCAAGGACAACGGGTTCACTTGGGGCGCGTGCGCCGTCTCCCCCGCTTCTCCTCTTCCCCCCTCCCTTCTCCTCTCTTCCCCCTCCGGATGTGAGCAGGGCTGCAGGAATGAGGTCCAACCCGTTGCGCCGGTCCCTGCCCTCGGGCCCCGGAACCTCATTCCCCAGCGCTGAGCAGGCCGGACCCAGCAGCCGCAGCCTCTTCCCAGGTGGCGGGCCTGGCGCCAGTTCGGGTGGCTGGCACTCATTAGGTGGGACGCAAAAGGGAAGGGACAAGATAAAGAAAGGGTCGCCAGCGCTCTATTTTTTATATACAAGCCTTGTTCCTAAATTACACATTCAATCTGTGTGAAGGGTATACTCGATTGTTCTTCATATCTGTGTTAGGTAAATCTCATGTTATACACAACATATATAGAGAGCTGAGTTCCAGTTTGGTATAGTGGTTAAGAGTGGTGGACTCTAATCTGGAGAACTGGATTTGATTCCCCACTCCTCCACCCACATAAAGCCAGCTGGGTGACCTTGGGTCAATCACAGCTCTCTCAGTGTGCTCTCAGCCCCATCTACCTCTCAGAGTCTCTGTTGTGGGGAAAGGAAGGGAAGGTGATTGTAAGCTGCTCCGAGACTCCTGTGGGTAGTGAAGAGCAGGGTATAAAACCAACTCTAATGACCCACCACACATTTATCCAGGGACCGTCCTCTGGTTTCAGTTACAAAGTGAAAACACATTGGCTCTTTCTTAACAAACATGCAGAAGCTTTCACTGTAACGTGTGAACAGGACTATGATACAATACACCCACCCCATGACATAAGCCCTGTTCACAAGTTTCAGTGGACACACGTTCAGTGAACGCGTTTGATTTTTCTTTATACATCATTCGAGTAATTCTCAATACATTGAATAATTCTCAGTGTATGCACAGCTGAACATGTGATACAGACACTACATTTATCCAAGTAATGGTCCCCAATTTCATTTGTAAAGTGAAGGTTTGGCTCTTCCTTATGAACTGATGCACACACATACAGGTTGAATGTTCCTGCATTCACTGTTACATGTGAACATGGTAGTAGGTAATCTGTTTACTGGTACCTGGCTTGTCAAGGTATACATGAATTAAAGGGTGGAAGTTGGAACCATGGAGTTCTTAGTCTTTTCTTTTGTCTCCTGGGTCATGTGCTTTGTGTTCTCACTACAACAGGGAGAGGGACTTTGAAAAATCTTCCCATTTTTACAAGGAACACAGGCTGAGAAATTATAATTGCTGAGGGCTATGTCATATAATATGGTACAGCAAGCTACTTTTTGCTGCTGTTGACTATTTTTCACAAACGGTAGGTACAGTATTAGACCTGTCTATACTGTTTTGGAGTGGAGTTGCAGGGTTCACATTACAGAACTCTTCCTCACAAAGAAACATTCCTTAATGAAGTACCGGGGCATGACAGGGAGATGAGATGGCTTGACTAGAACCTGCCCTCCTCACTTTGATTTCTGTTTGGTGGGTTTGGAAGAGCAGTAATGCATATCTCTAGTCTTGATATACAGTCCAGTCACATATACTGTTTGAGAAAACTGGGCCTGAATCTACACTGTAAGGGGCCATAGCCAATTCTAACTCCCTAGCAACTCCCTATAAATATAGTATTTACTCAAATGCAAGACTAGGTTTCCACCCAAGCACGCTATCAAAAATGAGGACGGGAGCCCTGACCTGGATAGCCCAGGCAAGCTAGATCTTGCTAGATCTTGGAAGCTAAGCAGGGCTGACCCTGGGAAGTATTTGGATGGAAGACCTCTAGAGAATACCAGGGCCTTATACCAGAATTGTTTTTATTAAAACGTGGTACCACAGAATTACAAGAAACAAGGTGTATATATGATTATACAGGTTGTAACAACTGCTAGAATATTGTACGCAAGGTATTGGAAAAAAGAAACACCAACAAAAGAAGAAATAATCTACAAACTTTTGGAAGCAGCAGAAATGGATACATTGACTTTACAATTTCAAGGAAAAGAAGAAGAAATCTTTGAAAGAAACTGGGCGAGATTTTTATAAATAGATTGAAAGTTATCTTGGAAAACTATCATAAAATAGAAAGAGACCTTTTACAAGATTAAATTTTAAACTGAGACAGGTGTATAAGAACTTGATTCAATTTTAAAGTGTTAAACTAAAACTGAAACAAGAGTATATGCTCCATTGTTGTTAGTTGTTAGTTGCTTTTATGTTATATGTATTTCTTTTTTCTGTAGTCGTCTGTTTCTATTCTTCCTAAAACTAATAAAACTTTATATCAGGAGAATACCAGAGCCAGAGGCAGGCTATCAAGCCACCTCTCTAAATGTCCTCCGTGCCCTAGTAGGAGTCACCAGAGGTCACCATGACTTCTAGGCATGGGCGTGCGCACACACACACACTCACACACAAAATGCTTTCTTTCCACATTTCTCTCTCCCTTCCCTCCCCATCAAAAGTTAAATGTGTTCTCCAAGCCCCACCCCACCACCACACCGGCTCGCTGGCTTGGCTCAGAGAAGGCATTTGTCTCTTTAAATCCCTTCTCCAAGCCAACTAGGCATGGGGGAAGGGGGGCTTGGAGTTAAAGTTTAAGGTGTTCTCCAAGCCCCCACCCCATGGCCTCGCTTGCTGACTTGGAGAAGGCATTTGTCTCTTTAAATCCCTTCTCCAAGCCAAGCTGGTGTGTGGGGGGGGGTTGGGAAAACATTGCTTTCTCTCCACCTCTCTCCCCTGCCTCCTCATTTATTTGCTTTCTTTCCACCTCTCTCTCTTTTCCCCTTCCTTCTTCCCTTCCCCATCAATTTGTGTTATTTTCCCCTCTTTCTTTTTACCTTTCTCTTTCTCCCTCCCTCCCTTTCTTTCTCTTTCTCTTCCTTCCTTCCTCCCCATTTTGGTGTAGTGGTTAAGTGTGCAGAACTCTAATCTGAGATAACAGGGTTTGATTCCCCACTCCTCCACTTGCACCTGCTGGATGACCTTGGGCAAGCCATAGTTCTGGCACAGCTGGTATTGAAAAAGAGCTGTTTCGGTCAGAGCTCTCTCAGCCCCACCCAGCCTCACAGGGTGTCTGTTGTGGGGAAGGGAAAGGAGATTGTAAGCCGCTCTGCTTCCTTCCTTCCTTCCTTCCTTGCTTCCTTCCTTCCTTCCCCATCTATTTGCTTTCTTTGTTTTTGTTTCTCTCTCCTTTCTTTCCATCTCTTTCATTCTTTCCATGTTTCTCACTCTCTCTCTCTCCCTTCCTTCCTCCCCCTCCATCTATTTTATTTATTTATTTCTCTCCCTCCCTCCCCCATCTATTTGCTTCTTTGTTTTTCTCTCTCTTCTCTCTCCCTCCCCCATCTATTTTTCCACTTTCCTTTCTCTCTTTCTCACTTCCTTCCTGTTTCTCTCTCTCTTCCTCCCTCCCCCATCTATTTGCTTTCTTTGTTTCCCCCCTCCACCTCTTTCATTCTTTCCATTCCTCTCTCTTTCTCTCTCTGTTAGACAAATAAATATCATTGGACAAATAAATATCATCAATATCTGTTTTACCCCTTTTGTTTTTATTTTTGACAGTCTTATTTAATGTTAATAAAAAGCAAATGTGCATATTTTTTAATAAAAAGGTGTATGTAATATTTGTTTCTCTCTCTCTCTCTCTCTCCCCCTTTGTGGCTCACAAACATCTGACATTTATTCTATGTGATTCTTGCATTAAGAAGTTTGGCCACCCCTGTGATTGAACATGTATTTGAAAACATTGGTTTGTTGTGTTAATGCACTATAATTCATTGGTATACCTTAATTGTGAAATAGCCATTAGTCTCTGTGTATTGTAGCAGTGGGGATGGAGTTAGAATAGTATCTTAAGAGACCTCGGTTGAAATCTCCGTTCTGCCATGAAGCTTGCTGGGTGAATTTGGCCAGTCACTCAGCCTTACCTATCTTACAGGGTCGTTGTAAGGATAAAATTTTGGAAGTACCAGCATACCTTAAGGACTGCCTACTCACATGTGAACCTACCCAACTCTACAGTCATAATTGATGGCTCTGCTTGAGTGTCCCATCATCTGAGGCTCAATAGGTGGCAAAATAAGAAATGGCCTCCTCAGTCATGGTACCAAAATGGTATATCTCCCTCCCCAGGGATTTGTCTGTCCCCCTATATTATTGTCTTTACTCAGAACCCATAGCTTAGCCAGTGAGTGAAGACTTTTTTGTTTGTTTGTTTTATTGGTGTTCCCTTATTGACTCTCAACTCTGTTTGCTTACATTGTTCTGTCTGTGTGTGTTTGATTTTTAATGTATTTGTAACTGTTTGGTACTTTAAGGGGCCTGATTGGGCAGAAAGGCATGATATGGACATTTTAAATAAATAAAATGGAGGAGGGGAGATGATGTATGGTATCCTGAGATCCTGGTTTCACCCTTAAATCCAACATGTATAGTACAAGAAACTGGACCCCAGGAACAGAGGACAGGATGCTAGATCCTTAGCTTGTGAGACAGTACAAGAAATCTGCATTCTGTTCTCAGGGTCCAGTTGCTAATACTGTACATGATAGAGTTAAGAAGGACAATGAGAAGGGGAGCAGCAGATGTATTGGGCATCTGTAGATAGACTATTTAAACATTAAAATAAAGGGTACTTGGGACTATGGGGGTTGAAATAAAGCCTAAAGGATATCTTTTGTGGCCTATGAAACTGAGTGTTTCAGCATGAAAGAACTTTAAAATAAAACAAAGAGCAATTCCCCAAATCATAGGATATATCTGGCAATTACAGTTGTCACTCTATGCTTCAGTCCTTAGGGACAAGAACATTAGCAACGTCAGTGAAGAAGGGGAGTCCAAGGATCTTCTGGGGAAACAGCCTCTGTCACTGACATCAGTCGCTTCCTCTCACTCTCAACCACTTCCTGAACACCAGCACGTTGTTTTCTGCTGTGGTTGACTGCGGGAGGGGAGGAAGAATATGCATTTGGAGACACATGGCAGGGGAATGGTGGGGTTGGTATTGCTGTATATCCTCTCAAATCTTGTACAGTGAAAAGTAGAATCCAGGATTTGTAACCCAGTTCCCTGTTGTAACTATTAGACATCACTCCCTCCTTCCCCACCCTCCAATCTGGGAGGCTGGGAGTCAGTCCATGCTGTGCTACTGATTCCTGTGAGCTCCTTGGGAAAATCCCTGCCACTCCCTGACTCTCTTTCCCCATTCATGCAATAAAAGTGCTTGCAACTATCCACCCTGCCTCAGACATGTTAGGGTTGGGCGTTGTTAATGATTTTACTATTGTGATCATTAATGGATGTGGCAAGATTGTAGGTCTGAATGAAAGGTCTAGAGATAGTGACATGCTTGGGAAGAACTGTTGTGCTGATGAGGATAGCATTAATGCCCTTGGGTAGGGTCTGGGTTCTCAAGAAGCATGGGAATGTGTGTGTGAGGGGGGTAACTGAGGTAAAACCATTCTTGGTGGTCAGGGGTGGCCCTAAGTCAACCCTGGGCTGGAAGTTTCTCTGCAGAGCAGACTTAGAGCAAATACTAAAACACATTGTCCTCTACAGTGGAATTACTGAATCTTAGTTTGTCCTCATGTAACCTGTCTGGTCCTGTGGTTTGTCAAGTTCGAACAGGGCTCTTCCATACCTCTGAAGTGTCCCACCCTGACTGAAACGTGTTCCATTTGCAGTGTTCCTGAATTTTCATCTTGTCTTCCTGTTCTCAGTTTACCTACAGCCATGTCTAATAGACTGCTGGATAGTGTGGTGGTGGCCATTAGTGAGGTACTGGGGAAACGCCTTCAGACAGCGTAAGCTACCCTGTCTGGGGAATGTGTGGTTGTTGGGAAATGTCAGTCATTGTTCCATAGGTGACTTCCTTCCACTTCCTGAAGCTGTGCGCAATATGCATTCTCTCAAATGCATTCTCTCAAAAGCCTTCCCTGTTTTTCCAAAGACAGTGGTCATCTTGCACAAAGGCTCATCTTGGCAACCACTTTCCCCTGAATAGCTAGATCAGCTCCCACAAGTGGAAAAATTCCAGCGCTCTAGAGTCTTCCAATAGAGATTATCTGCTTATGAAACACAAGGTTCTGTAGATTACTCCAGGTCTAGGAACGGTAGCCGGTAGGGTAGCAGTAGAACTGTTTTTATACAGAATAGAATTCCCAGATGGTTTGGATAATGGTCACACTCCCTGTGTGTAGATCCAAGTAGTCAGCCATGTTGGTCTGAAGCAGTAGAACAGATTTAGAGTCCAGTGGCACCTTTAAGAACATCAAAGGTTTATTCAAGGTATGAGCTTTCGTGTGCACACTTTTCGTTTTATACCTTGAATAAACCTTTGTTGGTCTTAAAGGTGCCACGGGACTCTAAATTTGTTCTACTCCCTGTGTGTCTATCTGATGAAGGGAGCTTTGACTGATACCCAAAAAATCTTGTTGGTCCCTGAAGTGCTACTGGACTCAAATCTAGACACTCCCTGTGTGGTATCTTCTAGGAGCATTTGGATGGGAGATGGGAGATCAGTGGGCCACGTGAAGTTTTTGCATTTGGAGATCAAAACAGTGAAGGACAGTTTGTCCTCATGTAACCTGTCAGAGTGACACACTGAATATAGTGCTGAGGCTTTGACTCAGGAAACCTGGAGTGCTGTTGGGAACATTTGGGTTTAAATTCCCTCATCAGTTTCACATTAATCTGATGCTTTAATTTGTATTGTCCTTTCAAGATATGTGATGGGTAAATTTATTCCCAATTAGAATATCAGCCAAAAGTCCTAACTTCTACTTCTCTAGGTACAAGACCCTAATATGTTGTCTGGATGAAGAGTACGCAGATGGAGAGTGATTTCAACTCAGCAAACCTTTACTTAGTTCAGAACAAGACAACCTTAACCGGCTTCCTGGCCAGTTTATATGTGCTCCAGCTCTACCCTCTAAACACACCCCCACACCAGTGATTGGCTATTTTACAGTGGCTGAGAGTTCCATAGGTTCTTGGCCGGGAGCCTAGCCCTCCGATAGGTGCAAGCTAGGATCCGCTTGACCCTTTGTTCTCATGACCAAAGCTCGGCTGCTTCACCCGACCGCATGGCGACCTAGTCGTGCACGGGGTCGGGGATGAATACATTGTTGTTGTTCAGTCGCACAGTCAAGTCCGACTCTTCGCAACCCCATGGATCATCTCCCGCCAGGCCCTCCTGTCTTCCGCTGTCCTCTGAAGTTGGCTCAATTTCATGTTCGTTGCATCGATGACACTGTCTAACCATCTCATCCTTTGCCGTCCCCGTCTTCTTTGACCTTCGATCTTTCCCAGCATAAGGGTCTTCTCCAGTGAGTGCTCCCTTCTCATTTGGTGGCCAAAGTATTTGAGCTTCAGTTTCATTATCTGGCCTTCCAGGGAACAGTCAGGGTTGATTTCTTTTAGGATTGACTGATTTGATCTTCTTGCAGTCCAAGGGACTCTCAAGAGTCTTCTCCAGCACCATAGTTCAAAAGAATCTATTCTTCGGCGCTCGGCCTTCCTTATAGTCCAACTCTCGCAGCCATACATGACTACTGGGAATACCATTGCTTTGACCATGCGGACTTTTGTTGGCAGGGTGATGTATCTACTTTTTATCATGCTGTTTAGGTTCGCCATCGCTTTCCTCCCAAGGAGCAGGCGTCTTTTAATTTCATGGCTGCAGTCACAGTCTGCGGTGATCTGGGATCCCAGGAACGTGAAGTCTGTCACTACTTCCACGACTTCCCCTTCTATTTGCCAAGGAGTGATGGGGCCGGATGCCATGATCTTAGTTTTTTTGATGTTGAGCTTCAAGCCCACTTTTGCGCTCTCCTCTTTTACTCTGAGCAAGAGGCTCTTTAGATCCTTTTCACTTTCAGCCATTAGAGTGGTATCATCTGCATATCTGAGGTTGTTGATCTTTTCCCCAGCAATCTTAATTCCCGCTTGTGATTCATCCAGGCCAGCATTTCGCATGATGTACTCTGCATATATATTAAATAAGCAAGGTGACAGTATACATCCTTGTCGTACTCCTTTTCCTATGCTGAACCAATCAGTTGTTCCGTATCCGGTTCTAACTGTCGCTTCTTGGCCCTTATACAGGTTTCTCAAGAGACATGTGAGGTGGTCTGGTACTCCCATCTCTTTAAGGACCTGCCATAGTTTGTTGTGATCCACACAGTCAAAAGCTTTAGCATAGTCAATGAAGCAGAAGTAGATATTTTTCTGGTACTCTCTTGCTTTCTCCATAATCCAGCGAATGTTGGCAATTTGATCTCTAGTTCCTCTACCTCTTCGAAACCCCGCTTGTACTTCTGGTAGTTCTCTATCCACGTACTGTTGAAGCCTAGCTTGTAGGATCTTGAGCATGACCTTGCTAGCGTGTGATATGAGTGCAATTGTGCGATAGTTTGAACATTCCTTGGCGTTGCCCTTCTTTGGGATTGGAATGTATACTGATCTTTTCCAATCCTGTGGCCACTGTTGCGTTTTCCAAATTTGCTGGCAAATGGAGTGCAGCACTTTAACAGCATCATCTTCTAAGACTTTGAATAGCTCAGCTGGAATACCATCACCTCCACTAGCTTTGTTGTTAGTAATGCTTTCTAAGGCCCATTTAACTTCACATTCCAGGATGTCTGGCTCAAGGTCAGTGATTATACCGTCGTGTTTGTCAAGGACATTGAGGTCTTTCTTGTATAGTTCTTCTGTGTATTCTTGCCATCTTTTCCTAATCTCTTCTGCTTCTGTTAGGTCCCTACCGTTTTTGTCCTTTATCATGGCCAGCTTTGCATGGAACGCTCCCTTGATTTCTCCAACTTTCTTGAAGAGATCTCTAGTCCTTCCCATTCTATTGTTTTCTTCTATTACTTTGCACTTTTCATTCAGGAAGGCCTCCTTATCTCTCCTTGCTGTTCTCTGGAAATCTGCGTTCAGTTGGGTAAATCTTTCCTTTTCGCCTTTGACACTGGACAAAAAAACAATATCCTTGACTTTCATTTCCCCAGACCGAACCCATCAAGTTCCAAATTCTACTCCAAGATGCAAGTACAACCCAAGAATTCAGTTTGTGAATAAGGATCCAGGAAGTGGGATACCATGTCATGCCACTCTTT
>NW_015169173.1:1193882-1243284 GCF_001447785.1 Gekko japonicus
TGGGAAAGAGATATTAGGCAGGTCCCAAAGCATCTAAAATTTATGACCAAGTGTGGTGATTGGGTGGGGGTTGGAGGAACAATAGAAGAGAAGATAATTCGGGGTTAGAAATCTCCAGAGCACTAGACTATGCATATCTGTCTCCATCTCACAGCCAATTATTTCTTGGAAATCTGTGTAAAATAATCAAACTTTATAGCCACTCTGAATTTACTGCATAGTGATAGTTGCACTGCATCGATTGTGAAGTAATGTGTAGTAAAGGGACCTTGAGCATAAGAGTAATGGGTCCTCCCTGTGATCATTGTTGTGTTTTAGGACTATAATATCAGAGGCGTCATATAGGTAGAGCTTAGTTTCTTTATTCTTTTCAAAAAGGTGTTGGGACTCACACATCTGGAAATTATGCCCCTTTTAATCCTAGATGTGTAGTATCTGTTTGCGGTTACACAGTGATGATGTACTCTATTATTATACATTTCAAAGCTGGGCCGTGAAACTGAAAACAGGTTCCCAGGCTAAACATTAATGAATCTTAGATTTAACTGCTATTCCACACACATAATTTTATTCCACTCCTGCTGTTAAAAGCAAAATGTGCTTGGAAGTAGCTCCATTTAAATAAGGGAAGACACTATTTTGTATTCGAGTGTAAAAGAGAAGGTAGGCTTGCAGAAGGGAAGGGAACCCCCATGTTCTTGAAGCATATATATATATTTATTAATATTCCTACCCTGCACTTTTAACATGTTTGTTCCTTGAGGCAGCTGCAGAGATCTAAACCCTTAAGCAAAACAGATGGACATGGAGAAGAACCCATGACTAGCTTTCAAGTGTGGCATCAAGATCTCAGATAATAGTTGTGGGGGAGGGGTGCTTGGGATGGAAAAGAGCTGGGTTGTAGCTTGGCACTCAAGAGCAAGTGGAGACCTGCAAACAGTTCAAGCATGTATTTTTGTTTGTTTGTTTTCAGTATCTGGGATATACCTTACCCATTCATCTTTACAGCTAATCAGTGTTTTGAGGGTGCTGCCGATTATCTGATCCCCTTCCTACTTTTTGTCCATAGCCCCTGTGGGCTGATAGGTTAGTCCCTTGGCAGTTGGCTTGTTCATAAATATTCTATGGCCCAGTATGTACAGGTGTTTTCCCTCGCTTTCACCGTACATGTCCATTGGGTTTTCTTTGTTGTTCTGCATTGATTTTCCTCCCTTCAGCACTCAGTTCAGTTTCTGGTTGTTGTTCCCCAGGTTTTCTGAGAGTGTTTTTGTGCCAGTTTTCCCTTGTTTTGCTTCCAAGCCAAAGGTAATTCAAAAGTATACAGATTCCGGGAGACGCGGGTGCCAGCCTGGCGAGAACAGTCGACACAGGGAAGCTCTCTCATGTGCCGGTTGGATCAACAGGTTTTTTTTTAGAGGAGTTTAGGGGCTCCCAAACTCCACTGAGCTCCCCAAAGAGGAGCACAGTGCAGGGGGCTCGATTGGGACTCCCCGCAAGCGGCAGCAAGTGGGTGAGAGTCCTTTGATCACCTCGAAGCAAGAACCAATCGAGAGCGCCCATGCCAGGCATGGGCACGGAGCCGTGACCGCCCGAGCGAGGGGGAGAAGCAGAAAACTTCAACTGAACTGTGAGTAAAAGTACAAGCAACACCATCAGAGACTCCCCATTGATTAAGCCCCCTTTAACTCAATTGAAAACAAAAAGGAGTAGAGGGGTGAAGAATCTCTTCCCTTCCTCCCCCCCTTTCTTCCAGCGGCTAAGAAAAGATCGGAAAGTGTTCTTTAAAATGGCTTGGGCAAAAGAAGAGAAGGTTGTGATCTGAGAACAAAACTGTCAATAAAAATACCGATCTTTTAATACTCTGTAGTGAACTACAAAATTTGAAAATATTCATTTTATTTGGTTTTGACTTCTAGGGAAATAAGAGCTTCTCTGTTTGGAATTATAAATAAATTATCTGGAATTATGTGAACTATATGAAGACCCTTTAAAGGATTACGAATAACTATATTTTAATAAGTACCACAGTTAAAAAGAAGAATCAATAAGAACCATTAGAAATTTAATTTGAATTTTTTATATGTTATATTCTCATAACATATTTTATCTTGGTTTGTTGAAATTATAAAAGTACATTCTGTTTTCTCTGTATTGTTAACAATTAATAAGAATGTTGGCCTTGGTTGAAACTGTCTCAGTCTTTAATATGACTATAATGGCTATTGTTTTACAAATATAGAAGTGGCATGATTATAAGGGTTTTTCTACTGAAAGGCAATCTGAAAGATTCTCTGTATTCTAGCTTGGGAATGCACCTGCTTTGCTTTAATGTAACCATAGCAAAATTTGCTGTGTAAATAGAGGTAGTTGTGTGAAGGTAGAGGTTGTACTGACAGAGTTGGAGAGATTCCCTGTTTTCAACATGATATTTTGGAAATGGCTGGTGTTGACTACAGACTTTAAACGATTATTACAGGAAGCAATTATGACAGCAATAAGAACAGCTCTGGAAAAAACTATGAAAAATGTGCAACCTAAGTCTGATTTACCTTTACAGCAGAGCACCAATCAGAAGGAAGAACAAACTGACATGACACTTATTATTGTGGAATATATTGATACAGAAGATTTAGATGAAGTCTACAATCCAACTGATATGACTTACAAAACATACTCAAAAACAGACAAGCTGACTGAAGAACCGGATATGAGACCCCATGAAAGAATGACAAGAGATGAAATTATTGAACGAACAAATGAAACACCTACACAAAGAGAGAGAAAAGAAGAATATATGCAACCTCAAACTACTTTAAAAATTGACTATAGATGGTTACCACCAGAAGATACTTGTTTAATCTACTAGGGGAAAAGGCACAAAACTAAGACTTTAAGGCTCAAGAGGAGAAATCAGAGAATGAAGAAGAGAATGAAAATTTATGGAAAAGTTTCAAAATTTTGTGGATAAAAGAGAGACATAAACATCAACTTCTTTGAATAAGGGAGAAACACAGTTCACAGCTCTTTAAAATTATATAAATGAGTTGAAACATTAGAAAATATACTAAAAGTATAATTTTTTAAACATATGTGAAAGATTATTGTAAGAATATCAGGTGAAATTTGAAAAACAAATTTAGAGGTATTTAAATAGGTAATCTGATGAGGTAACGAAATCTCCTATTATTTAGATACCTATGTAAATGCTTGTCTATGTATGAAATTACATGGTTTTAGATTTTAAAATGAAATGAAGAATACAATAGAAAAAGTATACAGACATATAACCTTTAAAAGATGATAAAAACTGATATTTAAAAGTTTGCAAAAGATTTTTCTAAGAACATAAGGTGGAACATGGAAAACAAATATGGTATGAAGTAGTATTCAACCATGTAAACTGATGATGTCATTGAACCCCCCACATTTATGTATTTGTGTGTTATGTACTCGTGTGTTTGGGCGTTGTGATGTTTGAGGTGGAACAATGCGCGTCAAACAGCCCCCCTGATTTGCCCCCACCGGTGGCCCATTTGTGAGATCAGCGCCGGCGGGATTTGGCATCCCGACAGCGAGAGGCGTGCCTGCACAGCAGACAGTCTCTCAGCCCTGAGTTCTAAGAGGAGCCGGGACACATGCGCTGGCCAGTAATTGACAACAGCCTGGAGGGATTTAGCTCCTCACTCTTGGTCAATCCCTTGTGCTAGTAACTAGTCAGCTTGATGACGCTCTGCACCCACCTCGCCCGTGTTCCCAGTTCCTGTTTCCCACTTTGACCTCTCGGCTCCTCGGCTCCGGCTCTGACAACAACACTCTTGGTTCAAGCTCTGGACTCTGGTGTTTTGGCTCCTGACCCCCTGGACTCTTGCTTAACGACTACGCTTACGGTTTGCGCTTTGGACTTGGTGTTTTGGTTCCCTGCTCTCTCGGCTTTCGACCTTGGACTGGACCCAGACTATTCCTCTCACGCCTGGCCTGCACTCCAGCCTGTGACATTGGGAGGCAGGGGCCTCTGCTCCCCAAAGTGATGACGTCACTTCTGTGTAACGTCATCATGCTGGGGATGCCCCACCCCCTCCAGTAATGCCCCCAACGTCCCCTGCTGGGGACTTTGAGAGACCTGGCAACCCTAGAGATTTAGTTCCCTGCTGGTATTGACTTGAAAGGGGGATTGGAGAGGAGGCAAACGGTAGCATCTTCAGTGCAAAAAAAGAAATAAAAAGATTTCAGTTCTGCATGCAAACAAAATAAAAGGTGTCAGTGCAGAATGGAATTGACATGAGATGTAAAGAGAGAGAGAGAGAGAGAGAGAGAGAGAGATTGGGATGGGAAGCCTAGAGCTTTGAGAACATTTTCCCCCTTAATGCTTTAGTGAACAAAGTTTGTGAGGGAACCATTTTGGCAGTCTCTGGAACTTGGAATTGATCCATTTGGAGGAAGAGTGCAATTTGCACAGGACAGGCTTTAAAAAACTGCCAAGATCACAACCAGTGTGCAGGATCAAATTAGAGAATCACGAAGAGAAAGCCATTCCAATTTGCAAGGAAGGGCAGGAAATTAGCATTACTATGCAGCTGCACTAGGGTATAGGCGAAAATACCTGCTCCATTTTCCCCTTCAATTTAATGGCACAAGACTAAAAAAGTTCTCCAAGTTTCTGCCAGAGGATTCCTTTCCCATACAAATTGCAGCCCTGTGCAAAGTGTGGTGATGCAGCCGATTTTGCACAGGTGCATGCACACACACACACACACAAATGTTGCCAATTATCACAGCTTGCAACGCCAGAGTCAGTAGGTTCTACCATACATTCTGTACACTCAACGTGTTTCCCCATATTATGAGAGTGTGTGACTCTCCCATTTTTCACAGTGGCTGATAATACAGCAGAGAATCCCCTAGTGCTCTGCAATATGGAAAATGGGGCCTCCCAGCTGCTTGTCAGTTTCAGAAAAAGTCTGGCCAGTTTCAATAGTGGGTTTCCCCCCTTTGACTGCCTTCCTTTCTGTTCCCTTTCATTCAGGAACTAACACAATGCCTGAATCATGTGGATTTAAATGGAAGGTGCTTGCTGGACTCTACTGCACAGGTGCAATAGGGCAATTGCGTAAATTAAAAAAAAACAACCTTTGGACACCACCTCCCACATGTCACGAGTGACATTCCACTCTGATTTAGAAAAGTGTGTTTTTTAAATTGTAGCTGCAGAATAAACACAATGGAGGAAAACAAATGGTGTGTCAAGCAGGCAGAGAATCTGAAGTCAAGATTAAAGGCTTACTGCTCTAAAAATCTGCAGTAATATATGTGTGCATAATAGGCCTTTGACATCAGCTGAACCATTGACTAAAGAGAATCAGTTCTCTGGGTTCCATAGGTTTGTAACATCACTGAAGTTCTGCCAAAGGTTAGGAAGGTCTCCAAAAAGTGGGGGGGGGACACTTATATTGAGCTCAAGTTCTGATCTTTGTTAAAACCATTGTGATGAGAGAGGCAATTGGCAAAGTTTCTCACCATTTATCTTTTAACAGCCATGGCAAATTCCCCCAAAGTGGCAGGTAACCACACTCTATGCATGCACGTGTGTGTGAAAAAGAGAGGGAGGGAGGGAGAGAGAGAGGGAAGGAGGGAGGGAGGGAGGGATATATGTTGTAAGAAACTATCTCAGTCAACATGAATTTGCCAGTTGGTATGTTTTCACCTGATAGACTTGATGGGAGATCAGTGATGTCAATTTAGTGTTCCTTAATTAGGAATGTGACACCAGAGTTTGGGGAAGTGACAGCAAGATGCAATTCCATTTTGAATCTGAACAGACACAGACCTGAGAATTTTTAGCTGGAATTAGTTCTTTATTTATCTTATTTGAAGCCCACATTTCTCAATTAGAATCAAGGCAGATTACAGAGTAATGTAGTTATACAATATAGGGCATCCAATGACCAGTGCAATAGGATTAGGAATTTTAAAAATGAGTAACAATACAATAGAACTCAGAATACAGAATTAAATGATTATGTGAACAGCAAACTGCCCAGGACTAGAAGCCTGTGGGGAGGGGGTCTGCAGGGGTCCACACTGTTGCTCTGGAGAATCTGATGGAGCATTACTGGTTTTGCTGCCTGCATTAATATTCTCTTTGCTTCTGCTCTGATTTGCTTACATGCTTATAAATAAAGCCCATATTATAAGGACACCATAAGTCTCCAGTATTATTTATTTAAAACACCCCCTGCATATTCTCAGTTCAGAACGTCTGAGGTGCCTTGTATACTAGTTAATGCAATCATCAATAATAAAAAAGCTAGTTAAAACCTCTGATTCAAAGAAAAGTAAACCCCTGGACTTCTCACCATTCTTGGAAGTGCATAACACTTAAAATGGTGCTGGGGGAAGCCCTAAGAAGACTACAGGAAGCTGTGGGTTAGGCCTGAAGGGAAATGGGAGGATGCCATGGGCTTGGGATACAGTTCAGACTTGAGGGGTACTCTCTGGGTTGCTCTCACTATAATTACCCAACTGTTTCTGTATATTAGGAAAGCTCCAGGTGTGGCCAGTTAAAGGGTTTTAAATGCTGACTCAGGCTTTGCTACCCTTCCCCCTTTGTGTCCTTGAGATGCACTGGTCTGGCCAGTATGGGTGCCAGGCCTCTTAGTGCAGCAAAGCTGGGAGGTGACGCCAACCTGGCGCCTTGCTCTGCTCAGCCCTGGCTGGCAGGGAGGTGTCTCTGGCCCAGATGCTCCTGCAGGGGCAGGTTTTGCTAGGGTGGAATGTGCCTGTGTGGAGGGAGGGCGACTGTGTTAGAGACCTAGTGAGGTGGATTCTCCTCCAGGGAAATATTTGACATTCCCACTGGCTTCTCTTAGCATCTTGGCAAAGGGAAGAGAGGAAAGCAAGCCATATAAGACTACTTTCTTTCTATCCTGACCCGTATCCCTATTACTAGCTTTACCAGCAACCCTCAATCCTGCCTTCTTTCCCACCACTGTTATATTTTATCTCTTTAGGATGACCACTTGTTTAATTTGGGAGAACCACTGTGTTCTACTTATTGAATGTATGCTTTTCTTTCCCTGCTGCTGGGTCATAGTCATGGGGGCGAAATGTGCCTACTGAATTTTTACCTGTCATGCACAAAGTCTGGTTAAAAAATGGTGATAAACTTGTATCTGCACATTTTCAAATGACTGTTGCCCTATATGACTTCCTCATACCAACATGGGGTTGACACTGTTTTTTTGTTGGGGGGGGGAGGGGTTATGTGCATTTAACAATTGCATGACAGATTGAAATTCTTGACCTGAATGGTGAAGGAGTTCTTGGGAAATATTAGGAAGAGATGTTCAGCATCAGTTCCCAGGGCCCCTTCAACCCATCTTTGCCTTGAAATGTCATAGAGCCCTCAGTTTGGAAGGGACCTTATATAGGCCATCTTGTAGGGACCTTGTAGGGACCCCTGCTCAATTCAAGACACACAGAGCTAGATCATTCCTGACAAAAGGCTGCTTGAAGACCTGCAGGAAGGGAGAGTCCTGTCCCCATAATTGTTTCCACCGTCAAACAGCTTTTGCCATTATGAAACAACTCCTAATACTAAACATGGGCTGCGGTCACAAGGAACATTAGCCACGCCAGAGAGACGGAAGATAGGCGGATTTTCCGGGCGCAATCTCACCGGCACATCGGGGAAGCATAGCGCTCCTGTGGCTCAACCGAGGCTTCCCACCGAAGACGCGCGGCAAAAAACCGAGTACCTCGGAGGTACTAGTTTCTGGAAACCGCGGGGCAAGGGCGGGCGTCTGATCGCGTTTCCGGTGGCATCCGGCGCCCGCCCATGTCCCCTTGCAAAAAGCTTTTTTTCCCCAAGTCTCCATGGATGCGCACAAGCACCCAACGGAGCATGCGCATACTTCAGTGTACAGGGGAAAAAACCTGTTTGCCCTGGAGGACGGCAAAGAGGCGACTGCTTGTCCAACCATCCCCAGGAGCCGCACTGAAGACAGCTCAGAGTCGCCCAGAACGGCGACCCCCCCCTCCGGGGGACCTGCCGTTCGGTTTCATTGTCAGGACTCACACTCCCTCTTCCCCACCCCTTGGCCACGTCCGTTTCTCCCTTCTCCTCCCACCAAGTGACCTTCTGGGACATGTAGTCCGTTTCAGCCGCTTCTTTGCCGCATGGTCGTGTGATCGGCACCTCCCCCCTATACACGGGACCTCTACGAGACGTCTGCTCACGCAACCGTGCGTTATTTTGCCCCGGGGCTAACAGCCACGCTTCCCCCCCGTATTTTCCTGCCCATGTGACCGGAGCCCAAAATCAGTTCTCCTAAAACTGAAGCCCAGTAGATCTCGGATTCCTCTCTGGACAGTCTTTCATTATTTAAAAAGCATGATCAGGTCTCCACTCAATCTTCTTCAGGCAGGGGTGAAAGTAATTTTTTTAATGGGTACTGTCGGGGGGGGGGTTAAAACAGAAGATGTTAAGGTCTGCTTTCTTAGTAGTACTCTGTACCAGCTGTCTTTAAGTTAAATATACCCAATTCAACCTTTCCTCATAGGATTTGTTTTCTGGACCCCCAACTATCTTTGCTGCCCTCCTCTGACCCTGTTCCAGTTTGTCTAAAGGTAAAAGGTAAAGGTTCCCTTGCTCAAAAGCCAGTCAAATCCGACTCTAGGGTTGCGGTGCTCATCTCCGTTTCAAAGCTGAAGAGCCAGCACTGTCCAAAGACGTTTCCGTGGTCATGTGACCGGCATGACTAAACACCAGTTTGTCTACATCTTTCTTAAAGTACGGCATCCAGAAGTGGACACAGTACTCTATATGAGGTCTGTTATGTGCAAAGTAGAGAGATACTATTCTTATTTCAAAATAGAGATAAATTATTGTTTCTTTTGACTTGGATGTTATGCTGCTATTCACTGTATCACACTTGTTTTTTTGCAAATGCTTCACGCTGCCAATTCATGTTTTGTCTACATCTTTCTTAAAGTACGGCATCCAGAAGTCGACACAGTACTCCATATGAGGTCTGTTATGTGAAAAGTAGAGAGATACTATTACTTCTTATTTCAAAATAGAGATGCTGCTATTCACTGTATCACACTTGTTTTTTTGCAAATGCTTCACGCTGCCAATTCATGTTCAGCTTCTAATCAACTGCAATCCCAGAATCCTTACCACATATACCACTGCTGAGCAAGGTATCCCCTTGCATTTGATTATTTTGCACATATCTCTATTGAGTTTAATTTTGTCAGTTTCAGGCCCAGGTTTCCAATCTATCAGTCATTTGAATTGTATTTCCATACAGGTTCTGGGGCTGTTGGCAGATTAAAGGAGGAAGCTTGGGGGTTTTATTTACATCCATTGCCCAAGATGTGGTATTGGGAAGAGGGTAGGAATGGCTTCAATATCATGAACCAACTCCCTACTGCCCTACCAGTTGCTGTGCCCTTCTCCATTCAGTAATTAACGAACATAGATATGGGTGTGCACAGATATCCTTTCTAACCACACTCATTAACACTGTGTGTGTGTTTGCTCAGTATTGGGGGGTCTATAGGCCATACGATTCTGTTAGCTTCCAGACCATCACTCTGCTAGCAAGGGTACTTTGACACACTGTCAGAGTGTTTTCTGTAGGGACAGTGCAACTGTGTGTGAATGTACATTCAGTTGTTTCAGCCGTAGTTGGCCCTGACAGGGCTGACTTGTATTTTAGGGTGCAGTTGATGTTTTCCGTAGATGACCTTTAGAAGATTTTCAGACAGGCACAGAAAGAACAAGTCAATCTTGTTTTGCATCTGGGAGGAGCAAGAATATGATCCTGGCGCCTCAAGGCTGATTCACACATTACAAAGTCCTTGTGTCTGCCACGTGGACCTTCGATCAGATGTGCACTAGGCAGGGCTTTTTTTGGTAGAAAAAGCCCAGCAGAAACTCATTAGCATAATAGGCCACACCCCTGACAGTGCAGCTCATTAGCATATTAGGCCACACCCCATGCCTTCCCTTGGCTTGCTCGGGCAAGCCCCCCCTTGAAGGGAAGGGAATTGCCTGGGCGCTGCTGTGAGGTGCCTGGGCAAGCCGGCCCTTGGACAGGCCTGGGAAGGCACGGGGAGGCATTTAAATGCCTCCCTGATCTTTCCAGGGGCCCCCCTGGCCCGACCACCTCCGTTGCCGGGGGGGGGGGGGGCACTCTCCAGGCCTTCCATCTGTAGCCACGCACGCAGAGGTTTTGGCTGTAGTGGGCGTGGCCAACTCTGAAGCCAGCCGGAACTCCGTTCCTGTGCGTTCCTGCCCAAAAATAGCCCTGGCACTAGGAGTTTCCCTGCTGAGAATTTGATTCCCATGGGAATGGGGGTCTGATTCAAACTGGGACCATGGGAAGCCTTTAGCCCCCCCCCTCCCCCTGCACTGCTTTCCCAACTGGAAACCGTCCTGTGGAGTTGCTGTTTGCACTGTTGGGAAAACTTACATATACTGCTGGCTACAGGAAGAGTTTCCCCATGGATCAAATAGCAGGACCTTGAGGCCATTTCACATTGGGAAGATGGCTGTGAGGAGGAATGCTGAAGACACCCCCCCCTTTCCTCAGTCCCTGAATCAAGCCCCCACATGCTTGGGAATTAAGTTCCCAGTGGGGACCTTTCAGGCCACATTTGATCAAAAGATCTCCTGGAAAACACAAGGATCTTGTAATATGTGTATTGCCCTCAAAGCTCCAGGATCATGGTCTTGCCCCTCACCTCACACTCAAGGACAGAGGCAACCATATTCAGATTACCCCACTGAACTCTTTGCATCAGATGAGGGAAAGGGATTAGAAGCTAGAAAGTCACAGTTACAGCTGCCCCCTCTTAAGAGGGACACATGCATTTTAATTTTAGAGGGGTATTTTCTTGGCAATAGTGAGAGCTAGGAATTTAGATTTTAAAAGAGGCATTTAATCAAGAGAACGTGCCTTTGTATAAAAGTAGTGTGTGTGTTTGTGCGTGTGTGTAGGAATAGAGGGAGTCAGAAGTTAATCTGATGTGACTACAATTTTAACCCTTGAGGCTGCAGCTCTTCCTTAGGTAGCATCTGCTTTAAGGCTAATACGAGGGAAGGGAGGGGAAAGCACATTCTCTGTTTGAGTTTGGGGAGGGCTTCATATCTAAAGAGGTTCCCCTTTTTCTTGCTTCAAACATCCTGGTTTTTTCCTTTCAGGGGGAAGGGTAAAGCTCGAACTGCTGCTTGGGGTGAGTAGGAGGCAGCAAGGCAGAGCCCTGGGATGGGCAGAAACACGAAGTGCCAGAATTGGAAACTCCCTGCCCTTAGCTTTAATCCCTATCCACTTGGCCCTTCCCTCAGATTTGTATTACACACACACACACACACACACACACAGAGAGAGAGAGAGAGAGAGAGAGAGAGAGAGAGAGAGAGAGAGAGAGAGAGAGAACACACACACACAAATAGGGAGGGGGTAAGAATCTATAAAACAATGGTTAGGTAGAAGAGTTAAATATCAGAGCCCAAAACACTAATGAGGGTTTATTTTAGGAGAGGAGTGGCATCTAGTCCAGTTGCTGGGGTGAGGCAGATTTGGTATGCAGTTCTGGAAGGGCAGTTGTACCTAGTGATTCGCGTAGAGGGAGCTAGGAACCAGGTTTCCTGTGAAAACGCCCAGATCTGGATTCAGGTCTTTGGTTTTTTAAGCAAAAAATGAGGGTACTTTTAGTGTATTGAAAGGCGGGAGACGATTCTCAATTCAAGGCTTTATTCATAGTATTACTCAGCTCTGATCTGTTCTGATAAGAGCAGCACCCAGACTTATACCATTCCAATATTGAACTATATGCAATGTTGCTACTTTCATGAAGTCTGATTGGACCTAAGCGGAGCTTCTTGATAGGGTACTCTGTATGGCTTCAGGACCACTAGAAGGTCTTTATTAGACAGCCAATCACAACAAAGGAAACTAGGATACCTTAGCACAACCCATAACTAAACAGCATAGAATAAACTCAGAACATAACAGTACTATATAGGGAATCACTAGGCCTGGTTTGCACAAATCGAGTCCAGGATCTCTTTCAGACTTCCTTCTGGTCTTGAGGCATCATGAGAGGACCTTTCTGGGACTCTGTTCCATGTGGCTGTGCCTGGCTCTGCTGCTGCCTTCCCCCTGATAAGGCCTTGGTTTTTATGACTGTCTGGAGTTAGGCCAGAGCAGGTTTGTTTATTTCTGTTAAGAGGCTGTTCCAGTGTCAGCCTTCATGTGCACGTCCAATGCAGAGGACAGCTCAGGGCTGCTGGAGCTGGGGCCTATGTATTAGGCACAGTTGATCCCCTTGTGGTTCCCGCGTCCATACACAGGTGCCAGCTGCACCTCCCTCGTCGGAGAATCTGTTCAGATGTAGTTGCTTCATTCCTTACACCCTCTCACAATCTGTGTGCAGACTGAACTTTATTAGGTAAAACTCCAGCACCCCATACACAAGATCACACCCTTCTATTCTATGTTAATCTGATCAGTGTGGGATAACTACCACACCCTCATTCTGTACTTACAGTTTTCCAAGCTGAGGTTCCAGACATGTCTTTGCTACACAGTGAGGAATCCTGCCCTTTCACTGCTGCAAAGTGCACCCTCCCCATGAAACTTTATTTCTCAGTGACCCAGGTCTGTCTCTGGATATTGAGCTTGGTCCTCATTAAGAAGATTAGAATCCCCATTTCACTTGATGTTACATTAGAAGGGCAGGGTTTTCATTTCACCACTCTGATTAGGTGTGAGTAAAAATGTTGTTTTTAGAGTGTCAAGGGTCCTGACCTGGCTAGCCCAGGCTAGCCTGATCTTGTTAGATCTTGGAAGCTAAGCAGGGTCAACCCTGGTCAGTCCTTTGGAAGGGAGACCACCAAGGAATACCAGGGTCATGACATGGAGGCAGACAGTGGCAAACCACTTCTGAACGTCTCTTGCCTTGAAAACCCCATGCGGTCACCACAAGTCAGCTGTGACTTTTTTAAAAATTTCATTTTTATTCCTTTTTTCTCATCATTTTTTACAGCAACGCTTGGCACTTAACAAAACAACAATAGAGTGTCAAGGGAAAACACGTCCGCATTAAACAGTTTGGGGTATGAACCTATAGAATAAGTACTTCCATCTCCCCATGGAGATTGACACAGAATGGAACCCTTTGAAGAGGATCCCGGTGGAGATATAAATGCATCCCTGGTAACAGAGATAGTAAATTATCACATAATGATACACACTTGTAGCAGATCATGGAAAGCAGGTAGATTTTAGAATGGACATTTGTGCAGGGTAGGTCTGTAACTATTTAACCCCTACAAAATGGTCTTGTGTGGAAAACATTGTTCCTTTTGTAATCAGTTCTTGTGGATCAAGTCCACATTTATTAAGCTTAAAATAATTTTCATATTGGGAGCTGAAAAATTTGGAACAAAATCCCTTATTTAAAGTTGTTGATTTTGGCCTCAAACTAAATATGATTCAGTCAGAGTGCTTTAGACTTGGTGGTTAAGCTCTACATTATTTGGTTATTACCTATTTAAGGGAATGTTTTGTGACTGAGAAAATAAATGAGCATTTACAGACTAGTTTTGATCCTGAGTATCAAATGTAAACTAACATTAAGTAGCACAGCTCAACCCTAACCTGTTTTGAAAGTAATGGTTGGAGATGGGGATGGTGTACGTGGCTGGGAATGTATACAGTCAAAGCAAACCAAGTATGTGATGCCTGAAATAATGAGGCAATAATTTCTTTTTTAAGCTTTATTGATATTCCAGTGTATTTATTGATCTTTTTTATTGTAAGAGTAAAATCAGATACAAAGTAAGGTGGTATACATGATACAAAATAAGGTGGTATACATGAACATGTTTAGAGTGCATTTCTGCAACACTGAATAGGCAGCATCAGTCCTCTTACATTTAATATCAGAGGCCAGGATTTTCTGTTTTCAGAAATTGCTTTTTCCCAGGACCCATTTAAGAAAGCAAAACAAATTAAGCGCTCTCAGGCTACTGATGCCGAATATGAAATACCGCTATAGAATATCTGCAGGTTAAAAAGTGGGGCATAAATTGTGGGAATGAATTAATAAACTACTGAACAGTAAAACGTATAGTAGCATATATCTCAGGACGGTGCTGTCAAATATTAAATGAAAACCAGAAAGTCAAATATCAGAAGTGAAATATGTAATCCTATTACTTGTCAAGTATCTAATGCAAACAGCACATGTTTGTACAGTCACCAAAGTGTTACTTGGCAGAAGGTTACAGATATACATATATAAATTAATATTTGCATGAACTGTTCTCCTATAGAAAACAAATAGTAATGCTTTCTTAGAACCAAGGAGACAAAGTGTTCCAAGAAATGGCTAAAGTTCTTGCAGGATTTCTTTGTGTAAAAGGAGTTTCGCAGATGGTGCTCTATTGACACCTGCTATGTCTCTGGAGACGCTATCCCTATCCTAATGATTTTCCATGCCTTCTTTAAATAATTCAGTGGGGGGTGGAGGTGGGTGTTATATGTAGTCCTTCCTAACCAATTATCCCAAAGGGCTTTCCACAGATAGGGAAGCTGAGGCTATGGTGGGGAAGTGACTCAGCTTCACATGCTGAATCAGCAACAGGCCCAGGAATAGAATCCAAGAGCCCTGACACCAAACTCTCCCCAAACCTAGCTGGCCATTTTCTCTGAACAGAGAAAAGCATTTCAATTCACATGCAACTCAGTCCTCTGTGAGTGTATTTGTGTGTTCATTCGTTTATTTGGCATAAGTAAATCTCGAATAAGACTGCAGTCTTGTGCTGACCTATCTGGGAGTAGACCCAAACTGAATACAGGGAGACTTCTGAGTAAAGATGCATGAGCTATACAGCTGCAATCCTGTGCAAATACACACTGAACTTCACTGAAATGACTGTTTACACACTGCATACTTAAAACATATGTATTTCAATGGCATTTAGGCTCACTTGAATTTTATTTAGATTATAACTGCATTTAGGATTATCCTAAACATATATAGGAGAAAGAGGAGATTGGATTTATACTCTGCCCTTCACTCAGAGTCTCAGAGTGGCTTACAAACTCCTTTCCCTTCCCCTCCCCACAACAGACACCCTGTGAGGTAGGTGGGGCTGAGAGAGCTCTTTTGAGACCTGATCTTTCAAGAACAGCTCTGACAGAACTATGGCTTGCCCAAGGTCACCCAGCAGCTGCAAGTGGAGGAGTGGGGAATCAAACCTGGTTCTGCCAGATTAGAGTCCTGAAAATATTTATCTAAAAGTAAGTTTTACTAAACTCAGTAGGGCTTGCTTCTGTGCCAACCCATTCTTCCTTTCCCTCCAGTTTAATGATGTAGGCTCCAATTAAGATTGCCAAATGACATGGGGGGGTTCTTGGATGCAAAGCTTCATTTGTAGTATTTAGCAAAGAAGGAGGCTTCATGTGGGAGCAAGTGCTCCTTGAGCTATCTTACCCAACAACATTTCGGAAACAACCTAAGAAGGTCTACTCAGAAGTAAGTTCCATTTTATTCAATAGAGTTTACTCCCAGGAAAATGTTCTTAGGATTGCAGTATTAGAGCTTTAAACGTTGCCACCATCCCTTTAATTTGTAAATGAAGTCAGCAAGGCAACTAGGACAGATGTACCATAGAGACAAAATTTGAGTTTGATTAATAACTCCTGGAAACCCTCCCCCCCACACACAACGTGGAACCTTGTGGAAGGGTTGAAAGTTTCCAAATGACTAAAATCTGAGTATGTGAAATGCCAGAAGAATAATAGCCTCCTCAACCTGGTGAAACAGCTGATTTATAGTATACATAGATAATTAAAAATCAGTCTGTTATTTTAAGCAGAATGATGAAGTCGTATTGATTGTAATGTATATAGGCTTGACACCCTAACGAAGAGCAGTTCAGCAATGTAATGAATACTAAATGCCAGATTAACACACAAATGAAGTTGTCTAAGAAGCCTGCATTCAGGCCCCAGTGTTGGAAAAGTTAAAATAATTAATTTGCCTTGCATATAAGGAATGCTGCTGAACTCCATTAAAAACAGAAAATATTTTGCCACTTGCTTCAGCAGAAGAATCGCACTTTTCAGTTGTAACACTTAGAAAGACAAATTAGCATGCAGTTTTGGACTGATATTTGAT
The DNA here is from genome assembly GCF_001447785.1 of Gekko japonicus. NCBI lineage: Eukaryota > Metazoa > Chordata > Lepidosauria > Squamata > Gekkonidae > Gekko > Gekko japonicus. The sequence goes on from NW_015169173.1 coordinate 1,210,080, forward strand.
TTAGTTCAAACAATCATTGCAGCCTTAATGATGGACATTGTGGTAGATAACTCAATGAAAATGTCGTGACAGTGTGCCAGCTGCAATAAAAAAGGCCAACAGTATGCTGGGGATTATTAGGAAGGGAATTGAACACAAATCAGCCGGTATCATAATGCCCCTGTATAAATCGATGGTGCGACCTCATTTGGAGTACTATGTACAGTTCTGGTCACCATACCTCAAAAAGGATATTATAGCATTGGAAAAAGTGCAGAAAAGGGCAACTAGAATGATAAAAGGGGTAGAATACTTTCCCTATGAAGAAAGGTTAAAACGCTTGGGCCTCTTTAGTTTGGAGAAATGACGGCTGAGGGGTGACATGATCGAGGTTTATAAGATTATGCATGGGATAGAGCAGATAGAGAAAGAAGTACTTTTCTCCCTTTCTTACAATACACAAACTCATGGGCACTCAATGAAATTGCTGAGCAGTTGGATTAGAACTGATAAAAGGAAGTACTTCTTCACCCGAAGAGTGATTAACACATGGAATTCACTGCCACAGGAGGTGGTGGTGGCTACAAGCATGGACTGCTTCAAGAGGGAATTGGATAAACATATGGAGCAGAGCTATTAGCCACAAGGTATAGATAGGAACTCTGGGGTAAGTGATGCTCTGTATTCTTGGTGCTTGGGAGGGGCAACAGTGGGAGAGCTTCTAGTGTCGTGGCCCCACTGCTGGACCTCCTGGTCTTTGGCCACTGTGTGACAGAGTGTTGGACTGGATGGGCCACTGGCCTGATCCAACATTGGCTTCTCTTATGTTCTTATGATTTCTTCTCCAAAAGCACAAGCATGGTTAAATGACAATGCTTTTTCATCCATCCCTCCCCAAAACATGCCTTACCACTACTGAGAATCAGTAACTGCACTGCACAACCCTTGGGTGAAAGCCTCAGGGCTGAGGCTAGGATCTAACCTGAGGCGCTGTTCCAGCCTAGACATGCTTAGGATACAGAAGTCTCTTCAGACTCAGCAGAGAAGGGGTAGTCTTCCCACCAGTCTCTAAGATGCCCTTGAAGTGGTCTAGCCAAACCAGACCCTTTCTGTTTCCTAATCAACGGAGCAGTTGCCTCTCACCTTTTTTGCATAAGAGTTTTAGCTCTTCCTGGACCCTTATCATCCAAGCTTCTCTTCATTTTCTGGCTTCCTTTGCCTTACCTGCCTCATTCTTGTTCTTCACAGAGTCTAGATTATCCAGGATTAAGGCTTCTGCCTGTGCTCTTAGTTTCCTGGATTGTTTTCTTCAGTCCGGTTCTGATGGGGACTGGCAGTGTCCCATAAATGAATAATTCAGTCTTCCTTTTACAGAAGTGCACCTAATTCCTCCCTGTGCCTTCAATTCCTCCCCACAATAACCAAAAAACTATCTGATAAGTTCTGACTTTTCTTTCTTTTTAAATGGTGTCACCCTGTGTAACAATTATGCTTTTGTCTTGTGTTTTACAGGAGCTGCGGTGGCTCAAGTGGTTAAGACGCTGAACTGCAGGCTGTGGAAGGTCGGGAGTTCAGCAGTTCGAGACCCGGGTGCCGCATGATGGAGTGAGCTCCCATCTCTAGTTCCAGCTCCTGCCAACCTAGCAGTTCGAAAGCAAGAAATTGCAAGTAGATAAATAGGTACCGCTTTGGTGGGAAGGTAACAGTGTTCCGTGCACCTTGGTGTTTAGTCATGCTGGCCACATGACCACGGAAACGTCTTCGGACAGCGCTGGCTCTTCGGCTTTGAAACGGAGATGAGCACCGCAACCCTAGAGTCGGACTCGACTGGCTTTCGAGCAAGGGAACCTTTACCTTTACCTTTACGTTGTGTTTTACAAGACAAAATATCATTTTTTTAAAAAAACACACCTCCAATTATGCCATTTTAGTATTTCAGAGTATTTTACAAGACAAAATATCTTTTTTAAAAAACCCTCCAATTATGCCATTTTAGTATTTCAGAAAAATTCACACTCCTGCTTAACTTTCATTTGTGCGCCTCAAATTTTATGTAGGTGGGGCCTCCCCCTAAATCCCATGATCGCTTCAGAATGGGATACAAAATGTTGTAGGTGCAAATCATATGTTTGCATATCGCAAACAACTGTAAAGGACCATTGCTGAATGGCACAGTCATCTCTTTAAAATGCTGGAGAATTCTAAGAAACACACTGCCAAGCTGAACAAAGTATTTTAGCGCCATGCTGCAAAGGGATAGCAACACATGCTGCCTGATTCTATGTAACTGGTCCAATATTTCTGTACTTTCTTGCTAAGCTGTCCCAGCCCTCCCTCTGTGTGCTGCTTATGCTGCTGGACTTTCCCCCACCCCCATTATGCAAACTCTGCAAAGGCTGGGTACCTTTTCTACGCTTGCCAAGCATGGGCGTGTTGCCTGCCGCACCCTAACCTTCACCATCCCACATGATGCCTGGGTTTAAGCAGCCAAACAAAGGCAGCGATTTAAGGGCAACACTAGAGGCTGGCACTTCCTGCTGTGGTGCCTGGGAGGAGGGCAAAATCCAGGACTGGCTGTCTTTCTAGCCTGATGGAGCCTGCTGTGTTTGCCCATTCTGGCAGAGAGCCCATCTGGATTGCCTCCTTTCATAGCTCTGGATTTCTTCACTGCATCTGCATCATTATTCTCAACAACACAGCATCACCTGTGGCACTGTGGTTTCCTTTCCTGTGAAGTCTGCCCCCCCCCCCCGCACGCAATTTCCCCATGCTGTAGCTCCACACAGCAAAACCACCCCCATTTCAACAGTCTCTGGGCACATGACACAGTTTGGATTTACTGCAGTATGTGAGATTACAATGCAAAGACTGGAGGGAGAGTTATGGGGCCTGAGGTAGGACAGTAGCAGTAGAGCTACCAAGAGGTAAGGCAGGTTTCCCGGACGAGGCACAGGAAAGTCAACTGGTGGGGAAGGTGCATGTATATGAAGTGAGCCGGGAAGAGGTCTGCCTGTGTACATCCACCCCATGTGTGGCTTTGGCCTATGTGTAAACAAACAATGTGGATGGACAAATGGAAAACAGCACCACCTATTTCATGACATACTGCTTCTCTGTGGTTTTTTTATGGGCTCATCCAGGCCCACACGCCTTTCTTCAGTTGTGGGGTCTAGTCTTGGGACATGTAAAACAATTAAGAAATAAGCAGGCACACAGCCTGTAATGTATTCATTCCCGACCGCGTGCGAAGCTAGGTGTCCACGCGGTCATGCGAAGCGCCCGATCTTCGCTTCAGAGACAATGGGTCAAGCGGATCCTAGCCCACACCAATCAGAGGGCTAGGCTCCTGGGTGAGAGCCCATGGAACTCTCCGCCTCTGTAAATAGCCTATACTTTTGTGTGGGGGGGTGTTTGGTGTGTGGGTTTTGTTGCAAATATAAGCCAGCCTGTGAGCCGGGAACTTTGTCTTGTTCTTTTCTGAAATAAAGTAAAAAGGTTCCCTTACTCAAAAGCCAGTCGAATCCAACTCTAGGGTTGTGGTGCTCATCTCTGTTTCAAAGCCGAAAAGCCAGCACTGTCTGAAGACATTTCCGTGGTCATGTGGCCAGCATGACTAAACACCAAGGCGCACAGAACGCTGTTACCTTCCCACTGTGTTACCTATTTATCTACTTGTAATTTCTTGCTTTCGAACGGCTAGGTTGGCAGGAGCTGGAACTAGAGATGGGAGCTCACTCCGTCATGCGGCAACTCGGGTCTCGAACTGCTGAACTACTAACCTTCCATAGCCTGCAGTTCAGCGTCTCAACCACTTGAGCCACTTCAGCTCCAAAATAAAGTATGAGAGATGAAATCACTAGTAAGTCTCAGTACTTTTCACTGGTGATGAGGATGGGATTCTACCTCCCATGAACAATGACCAGGAAGAAGATTCGAGCATCGCATCGAACCCCAGCACCGAGATCCTCGCATGCCGCCCCGCCTTGTTCCCGATTCTCCAGTTGCCGCTCACTGCACCACTCCCCGCTCCGCGCACCACCCCGCTGACTCCGCGCGTAGCACCGCACCACACCTCGCTCCAGCCGCCACCACTCCCAAGCTTTGCTCTCCACGTGGAAGCGCTATGATGGCTGCACCCCAGGAAAGCATCGCCACCTTCGACATCTCCCGCCCCGCACAGTGGGAGACATGGCGCGAGATTCTGGAGAGCTATTTCGACTGCCATGATATCGTGGACCTGGGTAAGAAGAAGGCCCACCTTCTCCAGGCCTGTGGGATGGACACCATTCTGTTGCTGAAGGACCTAATTGCGCCCAAGCAAACAAAAGATGAAACTTATGAGACAATGGTGAAGGCACTGTCTGACCATCTCTCTCCTAAGCCCACGAAGTTTGCCAAGCGCATGGACTACTTTGCGCGAGTCCAGGATCCAGATGAGACGGCCTCCGAGTTCTTGTCTGGACTTTAGCGAGTGGCCACAAGGTGCTCTTTTCCCGACCTGGCGGACTCTTTGCTAAATCAGTTCCTCTTGGGTCTCTGGGAACCCAGACTTTGGAGGAAACTGGTCAGCCAGGACAACCTAGACCTGGATAAGGTGCTTCGGGAAGCAGCGGCCTACGAAAAGGCGCACCAAGCCCACCGCGGAAAAGCAGTTCATTGCACCCAAGCTACCATCGCATCGGACGACTCCGAGGACGAGGAGGTGCTCCAGGTACGCCGCCGCTCGTCCCAACTGCAGTATCGGTCAGCGGGACCTTCCTTGGCCAAGGGGCGTCGTCGTCCTGCGCCAGCTGCAGGGAAGCGCATGAACGCCAGTCTTGCCACTTCAGAGACACCGTCTGCCGTACCTGCAACAAGCCGGACCATCTCGCCCAGGTTTGCTGCTCCAGAGGACAGCGCCAGAAGCCCAAATAAGATGCATGTGACTGTCTATTGAGGGGTCCCCCTGCAGCATGGAGATAGATTCAGGTTCGTCCTTCTCCATTATCTCTGAGGAGACACTGCGCTCGCTCTGTCCACAGGGGGGGACCCCTCCTGCAGAAGCCATGGGGACTTAAGTTACGGGACTTTAATAAAAACCCCGTGGCGGTCCAGGGCTGGGGCAAGTTTAAGGTGCAATATAAGGATTTCTGTGGACTCTTAGACTTGCTGGTGGTGGAGGGAAGGCTTTCGAGTTTGCTGGGTCTCTCGTGGTTTGGGCCCCTGGGACTGTCAATCATGGGGATAAGCCAGGTCCGGGCAGAGGATTTCACAGTGGTGTGCAACGAATTCCCCAAAGTTTTTGATGACATGCTCTGTCGGTATTCCAGACCCCCCATCTCCCTCGATCTCGACCCGGCAGTCCACCCCATTCGTGTGAAGGCTAGGCACACACACCCATTGCTATGAGGCTGAAGATTGAGGCGGAGCTTGATCACTTAGTGGGACGGGGTGGTGGTAGAGCCGGTCACTTCCGCACGGTGGGAGACCCCTATAGTCACCCCAGTCAAGCCTAATGGCGACTTGCGTATCTGTGCCAACTACAAGTGCACACTGAATAAGGCCCTCCAAGACCATGCTTATCCGGTGCCAGTGGTCAGCCATGTGGTAGCCGCACTGGCGGGGTTATGGCAAACTAGACTTGGCCCAGGCATACCAGCAACTACCAGTGGATGCCGCCACTGCCGAAGCCCAAACAATAGCGACTCACAAGGGGGCTTTTAAAGCTCATCGCCTTCAGTTTGGGGTGTCGGTCGCGCCAGGCATTTTTCAATCTTTTATGGACTCTCTTCTGAAAGGGATCCTCGGAGTTCAGTCTTTTCTAGATGACGTACTCATCGCGGCTCTGGTCACTTCTACGTTTGCTGATCGACTTTGGAAGGTGCTACAGTGGTTCGACTCGGCTGGCCTGAAAGTCAAACGTGAAAAATGCCTGCTGGGGGTGCCCACGGTGGAGTTCCTGGGTTTCACTGTAGACGCTCAGGGTATCCACCCCACAGACGACAAAACCAGGGCGATCGCACAGGCACCCCCACCCACGTCCAAGACGGAGTTACAGACCTTCCTTGGACTACTGAATTTTTACCATTCTTTCCTTCCCCTTAAGGCGGCCATGGCAAAACCTCTGCACCACCTGCTGGACAAAAACGCCCCTTGGGTCTGGGGTCCTGATCATGCCGCCGCTTTCCGGGCTGTGAAGGACCTTCTTGTTTCTAATTTGGTCCTCTCACATTTCAATGAGGATTTGCCTGTGGTCCTTGCCTGCGATGCCTCTCTGTACGGGGTCGGGGCGGTCCTGGGCCACCAGCTGCCGGATGGCAGGGAGGTTCCAGTGGCTTATTATTCGTGAACCTTGTCATCTGCGGAGCGTAACTACGCGCAGATCGACAAGGAGGTGCTGGCGATCATCGCGGGGGTGAAAAAAATTCACCAGTACCTGTATGGCCGGGCTTTCACAATCCTGACTGACCATAAGCCACTTCTCAGCCTTCTGCTCCCCGACCAGAAGTCTGGTTTTTTAGCAGGTTATGCATATTCGCTTGTCCACCGGCCTGGGAAAGCGATGGGCCACGCGGACGCCTTGAGTCGTCTCCTGCTGCCTGCGACGGATCCGGCACTGGCCCATCAGATAGCGCTTCTGGAGGCCCTCCCTCACCAACCTGTGCATGTTTGAGAGGTGGCGCACCACACTCCCAGGGACAATGTCCTTTGCCGCGTCTTGGACTGGGTGAGAAGGGGGTGGCCCAATGGGCCTGGGAGGGGCAGAATTCACGGCCGCCTCCCACAAGGACGAGCTGTCTGCCCACAAAGGCTGTTTGATGTGGGGAGGCAGGGTGGTAATCCTGACCCCCTTGAGGGACCAAGTTCTCGCAGCTCTCCACGAGGCACATCCGGGGGGGGTCCGGATGAAAGCACTGGCCAGGAGCTCCGGGACATCAAGGACATGGTCAAGAGATGCCAGCCCTGCTAGAAATCCAGACCTGAACCTCCCAGAGTCGTGGCCCATGCCTGGGAGTCATCACACAGACCCTGGTCCAGGCTACACTTAGACTTTGCGGGGCTGTTCCAGGGTCAACTGTTCTTCATTCTAGTGGACATGTACAGCAAGTGCCTGGAAGTGGTCCCGGTACCGTCCACCTCCTCGAAAGCAGTGATACGGGCCATGTGGAGCATCTCCAGTGCCCAGGGCATTCCCGACACCCTGATCACCGACAATGGGATGGCGTTCACCTCCAGCGAGTTCCAGGACCTCACCAGGTACTACGGGATCTGCCACGTCAGGTCAGCCCCTTTCCACCTTGCAACCAACGGCCAAGCCGAGCGAATGGTTCGGACAACCAAGGAAACACTCCGCCGCTTGGACAGTAAAGAGTGGGACTACAAGCTGGCCGCCTTCCTCTTCGATCAGGGAACAACACCCTACACCACAACAGGATGCAGCCCAGCAGAGCTCCTCCTGGGAAGACGCCTGACAACCAGGCTGGATCACCTTCACCCTGATCGAGCACCGGAAGAAGAGCCAGGCACTGAGTCACCAGAGGCAGCACGGGGATTCTTCCTGGAGGATCCTGTGTACGCTAGGAACTATGCGCGGGGCCCGCCATGGATTCCGGCCCAGGTGGTGAGAGTCAAAGGGCCTCGGTCGTATGAGGTTTCCAGCGAGAACGGCCAACTACTCCACCGCCACGTCGACCAGCTGCGTAGGCGAGTGCTGCCATACAACCCCAAGGACTTTGAGGAACTGGACTCCCCTGAGGCGGCGACTCCATCATGGCCACTGGATACCCCGACTTCCCCAGACATGGTGCCCAGCCTCTCATCACCCGATCCGCCAATAGACGGCGCAGCCTCACCAAGGGAAGCCGCACGGGACGAGGCACAGCAGCCGTCGCCGACCAACACTCAGTCGAGAGCATTGGTGTCACCTCCCACCACGGTTCCAGTACTTCACCACTCCACTAGGGAATGGAGAGCGCCCAGTTATCTACAGGACTTTGTGTGTGGGTGTCTCTCGGACTAAGGGGGGAGGGGTGTAATGTATTCATTCCCGACCGCGTGCGAGGCTAGGTGTCCACGCGGTCATGCGAAGTGCCCGAGCTTCGCTTCCAGAGACAATGGGTCAAGTGGATCCTAGCCCGCACCAATCAGAGGACTAGGCTCCCAGGCAAGAGCCTATGGAACTCTCCGCCACTGTAAATAGCCTATACTGGTGTGGGGGGTGTTTGGTGTGTGGGTTTTGTTGCAAATATAAGCCGGCCTGTGAGCCGGGAACTTTGTCTTGTCACAGCCTTTTGTTCATTGCTGTATAATTATAATTGGCTTCCACACATTGTGGGCTACAAGGAAGAACTTCAGCCACAGCATCATCTTAAAAATTAACCTCTGGTTTAAATATGCCAAGGTGGGACTCCCAGGAATCACCATGGGCCCCCAAAGACTATGCCATACACAATACACCACCTCTGCCCTTTGTCCTGCCACCCAGCCCAAACATCCTATGACAACATATCACATGACTTTCTGTTGACATAAATAGGCTAATCACTGATTATGTGCGTAACATGGAGGGGTTTTTTTGGTCTTATTCTGTTCCTCTTCTTTATCTCATACCCTTTCTCTGAGGATATCAGGGACAATTCCCCCTTTTATTCTCACAACAACCCTTTGAGGTAAGTTAGCCTGAAAGATTATGACTGCTCAGATCACGCTTGCCTCCCCCTTAGTAAAGGAGCTACTAAATATATACCCTGATCCCTGGGCCCCTAGGCAATAAGGGCCTGCAGAATCCCACCTGCCCTGCAGCCTTGGCCACTGCCATCTGAGACCCACATCCCAACTTTCCCCATTTTTACCACTTGATTATGGCCCAGATATAAAAGTGGCACTTTCTTTTGTTTGCTTTGGTTACATTTGAGAACGCTCGAGACAGGGTTGGTGGGGGTTGTTGTTGTTTTTAGCAAGAAATATCTCATTGTCACACTGTGTACAAGAATCTCTTGTCTAATGGGCTATAGTTTTTGGAGACCAAAGAAAGGCATCATTGGAGAGAGAGAACAAAAGAACATGATCTTTTTTATTAGAAACAGCTGGTTATGTACTAGACAAAACTATTAACCATCTACCATCTGTATTAATTGCTGAAAGTGCAATCCTCTACACATTTACCGCATATACTTGAAAGCAAGTTCCACTGAAGGCTATCCATGTAATGTATTTAGAAGTGGGATATCAAGATCCTATCACTTGTGCTAATGTGTCCATTATTAAAAAGGTTCATTATATTTGACTTAGTGTAGATGAGATTGAATCCTACGTGGAGCTTTCTTTTGGCTTGGTATGGTTATATTTGAGGAGGCTCAACAGTGTTTTTCATTGAGCAAGGCAGTCTCATTATTACACTGCATACAAGACTCTCTTGTCTAATGGGCTATAGTATTTGGCGACGGGAGAAAAAGATACATTCCACTAATGGCAGAAAAGAATCTTATGTCAGTGGAAGGAAGAAAACTCTTATTAGCAGAATTAATCTGTAGGAGCCAATCCGTCTATGTATAATGATCTGACTACTGCCTCTGTCCCCGAAGCCGAATAAAAATACGAGTACAGTGACATCTTAAAGACTGACAAAATTTATTCCAGCATAAGCTGTTGTGAGTCACAGCTTACTTCATCAGATGTATTGGAGTGTATATCCATTAGGTTTATGCTTTTATATTCCCAAAGTGTGTGGGGGGTATGTTACAAGGAGAAGCCAATTTAAAACAAGATCCAATAAAAAGAGTAATCAGCTCACTCAGGGAGTGATCAGGAGAGGGCCTGTGGTTCAGTGGAAGAGCATCTGCTTGGCATGCAGAAGATCTCAATCCCTGGCATCTCCAGTTGAAAGGATCAGGTAGGAGGTGATGTGAAAGACCTCGGACTTGAGACCCTGGAGAGCTGCATCTAATGTATACTTCAGTGCATCTGTCAAAGTGAGCCCTGATGCAGAAAACTGAGAACTATACAGTATGTAATATATACTTGTGTTTGCAGAAAGACCCACCCAAACCTTATCCACTGGACTCGATTATCACTTTGCTCCTTGTACTTCTAGCTGTGGGTGTATTTTTGGGGAGGTATATTTGTGATATGTGTATCGGAGCCTTCAAATTCACCTTCCCTATGAAACCTTTCATTTAATCCACAGTTCTTACTTCTCAGATGTAACCAGTTCTACTATGGATAACTTAATTTGCTCACATTTGTCCCTTTTTACCTGTACCTCTGTCTCTCTTCTGTTCCCTCCCTTTCCTTCCCACTGTCAAAGTTTATACTGGAAGCTCCTTGGGGTAGGGAACTGCCATTTTTGTATATGAAAGTCTGTAGAGTGCCATATGCCCCCACCTGGATAGCCCAGGCTAGCCTGATCGCCTCCGATCTCAGAAGCTAAGGCCCTGACTTGGATAGCCCAGGCAAGTCCAATCTTGTCAGAAGCTAAATATGGTCAACTCTGGCAAGTACTTGGATGGGAGACCTCCTTGGAATACCCGCAGTCGGGAAGACAGGGGCAGGCTTTATTCAGCCACCTCTCTGAATATCCTCCAGGCCCCCAGTAGGGGTCAGCCACCAGAGGTTGCCATGACTTCCAAGTGTGCACACACACATGTGTACACACAAAAAATAAATTTAAAAAAAGATCTCAGAAGCTAAGCAGCGTTGGCCCTGGTTAACACTTGGATGAGAGACCACTGAGTAAATCCAGGGTTGCTATGCAGAGGCAGGCTATGGCAAATCATCTCTGAATGTCTCTTGCCTTATGTATGATAGGTCTATCAGTGGCTACTAGCCATGGTGACTAAAGAGAGCCTCCACACAGGCCCGTAGCCAGGATTTTGTGGCTTATGGGGCATTTTTTTTTCTGGTGGAGCTGCCATTATTTACCCCCAATTCCTTTACACCTCCTCCCCCCCGCCGCCCCGGTCCTGCTTCAGTTTCTCTCCCCAGGAATCAGAAGCATCTCTCTTTGCCTCTTGCTCCAGCAAGCCTTCCCAAGCTGTTGCCCTCATTGATTTCTTTGGGAGAGGGAGTGCTTTTCTTCCCACCACCTCCTGTGCAGCTCAGGTGGAAGAAAAGTGCAGAAAGAGAGAGAAAAGGTGTGAAGACGCTTTTGCCCGAGCACAGCCTTCCCAGGTTCTCTTCCTTCCCTGCCAAACACCTCAGTCTGGTGGTGAAGTACCATGTGGAGCGCATCTTCACGCTGGCCAGAGTCCTTCAGCAGAGATCCAAAAAGACATTGGAGCACCCAAAGGGCCGCTTTGCAAGCTGTGTAGTGTGCAAGAAGCCAGAGTAGGAGGAGAGGAAGGAGGGAACAGAAGACAGAGCAGCAAGTTGCCAGCTGCCTCCAGAGAAGGAAAACGCTCAGCCCAACAAAGTCAGGGACTCTCGGGTCAGTTTGACTGCAGCAAGGCATGGGAGCACGTGCCTTTTTAAAAAAGTTTTTAAATGTGAATAAAAATTAAAAATATTTTCAGAAGGAAATCTTTTGGGGCTGGCCCTTTAAGGAAGGGGGCAGAGCCCCAAATAGTCCCTCCCACCATAACTATGGGTCGGCCTCCACATTCAGAGGGAGTCAGCCTCTGTATACCAGAGCCAGGAGGCAATATCAGGGGAAGGCCTCAGCCTCTATGTCCTCTCGTAGGACTGGCTACATTAGGGGCGTGTCACTTAATATGCAAATGAGTACCTGCTAGAAAAAGAGCCCTCCCACCATAGCTATGAGTCGGCCTCCACATTCAGAGGCAGTCAGTCTCTGAATACCAGAGCCAGGAGGCAACATCAGGGGAAGGCCTCAGCCTCTATGTCCTCTCGTTGGCATTCCAGAGAAACTGATTGGCTACTGTGTGAGACAGGATGTTGGACTAGTGATGGACCATTGGTCCACACAGGGTCACCATAAGTCAGCTGCAACTTGATAGCCATACCACACACACAGAGGCATATACTTTGATGGTGCAGTGCAAAGAACAGCAGCATAGACTTCTGAATTGTGGTTCTATTGACTCTTTTGGTGTGATGTTCTTTGGGAATTGACTGTAGTATGCATGGCTCACTAAAGCTGTGTATCTGCTTATTTTGAACAGAGCAGAGTATATCTCTGTGCCCGAGGTGTTTTTGCGCCCTAGGCGGGGCGCAGATGCCAACCTCCCAGTGGGGCCTGGATATCTCCCTTTTGCCGCCACCGCCTCCCCCCCTGCTGCCACCCCCCCAAACAGGCAGCGATCCCGGCTGCTTCCCTCCCTCGCCGGGCTTCTCCTCTCTGGCTGGGTGGGCAGCGGCAAAGCCACTGCCATTCCTCCCCTTGCCCCCCCCCGGCCATGCCGCTTTTTCTGGGTCGCTCTCCTCCTCCCCGCCCTACACACCTTTTCCCCTACCACTCCCACGCACCTCTCAGCTTTCCTCTTGCACCTGCGAGCAGCCCGTCTGTCCCGTCAGCTCCTCAACTTCCCGCCCCCTCCCCCCTGCTCCCGGTGGGTTGCTGCGAGAGGTCTGCTCTCCCAGGCGGGAGTCCCTCATGCGCGAAGCCACCAGCTGTCCAGAGGCAATCCACGGCCACAGAGCAGCCAGCAGCAGCAGCAGCCCGACATGGAGGATCTCCCTGCGCTCTGAGACACCTTTGGGTAGTGAAGGGCGGGGTATAAATCCAATCTCTTCTTCTTCTTCTTCTTCTCTTCTCCTCTCCGGCTGGGCAGGCAGTGGCAAAGCCACCGCCATTCCTCCCCTCCCCCCCCCGGCCGCGCTGCTTTTTCAGAGTTGCTCTCTTCCTCCCCGCCCTACACACCTTTTCCCCTACCATGCACCTCTCAGCTTTCCTGCCTTGCACCTGCGAGCAGCCCATCTGTCCCGTCAGCTCCTCAACTCCCCACCCCCTCCCCCCTGCTCCCAGTGGGTTGCTGCGTGAGGTCTGCTCTCCCGGGCGGGAGTCCCTCATGCGCGAAGCAACCAGCTATCCAGAGGCAATCCACGGCCACAGAGCAGCCAGCAGCAGCAGCCGCCCGACATGGAGGATCTCCCTGCCTGCTTGGGTTTCCCTGGCTGTGGCCGCCCGCCCACCCACCTCCCTTCCCATCTGGGGTGCCGCCCACCCCCTGGGCTTCGGGGGACGCTATGCCGGAGGCACCCGAGGCCCCGGCCCCGGGTGGATTGGCCACCTCCTCCGCCGCCCACCCGTCCAGCACTTACCATTGGTTGGCTGGCTCGGCCCAAAGTGGGTGCCTGGAAAGTTCCGCTCCTCCCGCCCGGCCCCCTTGCGGCCATGTGTGGCTGTTGCCAGTCCTCCTTGGCTGAGCACGAAGGGAGGCATTGGGGGAGGCTTTTTTAAAATGCAAACAAATGTGATGCCGAGTGGGCTGCCCAACGGGCGAGTGGGTGAGGCCCCCCGGGTCCTGTTTGGTGCCCCTAAGGGCTGGCCAGCGCTCTAGGCGAATGCCTAGTTCACCTAGCGGGTGAGCCGGCCCTGGTCTTAGTGTGAGTATTTAAGTGTTTGTGGTTTGTGTATTTAAACTTTCCATTTTACTTGGTGATTATTCTGTACATCTTTCTGTGATCAGTATCTGCTCCTGGACTCCTGCTGGGGTGTGCATTTATATCTCAATGTTGGGTAAATTGGGCAGGTTATGTAAAAAAGAGTGTTTTGTGCCCAGAGATAATTGCATGTTTGGGATGAGTTCTTATAAAAGCTGCTTCATGTTACTAAACTTTTCTGTTGGTTAAGCATTAATAGACATTTATGTGATTATTTGCATGGCCCATTTTTACAAAGAAATGCATTCTCTGGGTTCTGGTAACATAAGAAACTGTACTAATTCTTCAGAATCATTTGGGGCTTCTGGTGTTTATTTTGTTCATATGTATCTAACCCTTCCTCCAAGGAGCTCAGGGCAGCACAGGTTTCCTCCATTTTATCCTTACAACAGCCCTGAAAGGTAGGTTAGGCAGTCACCCAGTGAGTTCCATGGGGAGTAGTTTTGAGCCTGGAGCTCCCCAGAACCTAGTCCAGTATTCTATGGTACCCCGCTTGTGGCATGTGAAATTGACATATATCCAGCCCTTTCAGGAACCTACCTTTCCTTCAAAGAAAGCTCTGCTCTACATGGAACAAGCATTCTTTCGTTTTACCCTCATTCACAGCAACTCTGTATTCTAGGCTGAGAATGACTTGCACAAAGCGAGTTTAGGGTCTGTTTTAAACCTGAATTTTCCATATCGAATCCCAGCCAAGTTTAAAAAATGAAAACCCGTCAAGGCATGAAGACTTGTTATCTGTCGTCTGCGCCGGAGTTTCTCAGCGGCCTGAAGCACGCCGGAGTTTCTGTTCTGCTGCTGCGTGCGTGTTTCCTCGCAGGTCTCCGCTTTCCCCCGCCCAGCCCCGCTACTCTGACGCGGGCGCCTTACAACTCCCCCCTCCCGCGGGCTGTTTACTGGGCCACGAGCTGCCGGGCAATGAGCTCAATTCCCCGTTCGCGTGCGCCGCGGTAGGCGGAGCAGCACAGGCTTTTCAGCCAATGGCGCCGCGCTTCCGCCACCGCCGCGCGTGTGGCTGGAATAAAAGGCCCTGGGAGGCGCATGATGCAGCTGAGATAACTCAATCGGCAGTAGCGCGCCGGAGGCTCCCCCTTGGCTGGTACGGTACCTGCTGCTTTAGCTTCTCGGGTGGGTTGAGTGCCGGCGTACTCGTAGCTCGGGCCCGCCTTCTGTGGGGGGCGGACGTGAATCACCCGCGCTAGCAGAGCTTAGGCAAGGCGGGTGGCGGAAGCAGCCGCCGGAGAGCGAGCGAGCGAGCGCCGGGCTCCCCCCCCCCTCTTGTTCTTTCCTGCCGCTGAAATCTGGAAGTGGAGCTTGGGGAGGGAGGCAGAAGCGGCCTTTCCTCGCTTGGGAGAAGACGCCCGACCCACGCCCCTAGGCAGGCAGCTAGAGAGACGGTCCTCGCTCGGGTTTCCGTCCCCCTCGCCCCTCCCAGCGCGTGGCTGATGTGCACGAAGATGGAGCAGCCTTTCTATCCTGACTCCTTTCTCTCCGGCTACGGGCAGGACTACAAGACGCTGAAGTCGGGCATGGCTCTCAACTTGTCAGCCGAGCCTTTCCGCGGCCTGAAGTCCCAGCTCCCGCCTCACCTCCGCGGCCAAGAGGACGGCCCCGCCGGTTACTTCGCGGCCTCTCTCCAGCAGCAGCAGCAGCAGGCGGCCGAGAGCGCGAGCTCCTCGCTCAAGTTGGCCGCCCCGGAGCTGGAGCGCCTCATCGTCCAGCACAGCCACGGCGTGATCACCACCACTCCCACGCCGCCGGGCCAGTACTATTACCCGCGCGGCGCCACGGAGGAGCAGGAGGGCTTCGCAGACGGCTTCGTCAAGGCGCTGGACGACCTGCACAAGATGAACCACATGCCGCCCCCCAACGTCTCCCTCGGGGCGGCGACGGCGGCCTCGGCCAGCGGTGGCTACGGCGGGGCTTCCCTGCCCCAGGAGCCGCCGCCCGTCTACACCAACCTGACCAGCTACAACCCCGCCGGCTCCCTGAGCGGCTCGGCCGGCTTCCCCAGCGCCAACCTCAGCTACCTGCCGCAGTCCCACGCCCTGGCCTTGTCGCACCCGAGCCGGAGCTTCAAAGAGGAGCCCCAGACGGTGCCGGATGTGCAGAGCCCGCCCGTGTCGCCCATTAACATGGAAGACCAGGAGCGCATCAAGGTGGAGAGGAAGCGGCTACGCAACCGTCTGGCCGCCACCAAGTGCCGGAAGAGGAAGCTGGAGCGCATCGCTCGGCTGGAGGAGAAGGTGAAGACCTTGAAGAGCGAGAACGCGGGACTCTCCAACACGGCCAGCGCGCTCCGGGACCAGGTGGCGCAGCTGAAGCAGAAAGTCATGAACCACGTGAACAACGGCTGCCAGCTCCTCATGACGGCCAAGATGCAGCAGTCGTTCTGAGGGGGACCCGGCCCAGATACCCTCCATCAAAACGCCGGGGGAAGCGGGGGGGGGGGGGAGAGAGAAGAAAAGAAATGGACTGGTCATACAAAGTTTACAGGGAACCGGGCTGAAATGCCGAGTTTCCAACTCTTCAGTTCTGAAGTCTTTGTTTTGTTTTTCCTCCCATACGTGACTCGAAATCTGGTGGATCCAGATCCCCGATCTGTGCTGAGTGTAAGTTTTTTATATTTGTGCGTGCGAGTGACTTGTGCGTGTATGTGTGTATGTATTTTTTTAAAAAAGACAAATAAGCCTTTTCTCTGCTGCGTCGCTGGATGGTGCAGTGGGATTGGAGGTACTCTGGACAGAGCTAGAAACTGGTCCTCTGATCTCTTCCTTGTTCCAGTGGAAAAAAAGGATAACCATCTGCTTAACTTTTAACTTATAATTGAAACAAAAGGGACCAAAAGACAGGTTGCCACGGAAGAGATGAAATCTCGGCAGCTTTCTTTCTCCGAAGAGGCCAGTATGTGGACAAAAGGGTCACTGTGGAGAGGGAAGGGGGTGTTTACTACTTGTGCTCTTATTTCTTTTTGAGTCCTCAAATTCAGTTTTTTCAAAAGATTGTATTTGTGTTTTTGACTTTTTATTGAAGCTATTTAAGTAAAAATGTTCCACTTTATCGGTGTGCCTCCTTTTTTCATTGACAGCAAAAAATTATCTACCTTTCTTTCCTCCCCCTCTTTGGTCTTGGAGAACGGGGCTTCCCTTTGCTGGTCTCCATAAAGGGGGATATTTGCCACTCCCTGTAGGAACAATTTACTTCCTTAGAATTCAGAGGAGGGAAGATGTTTGTTTTACCTTAGCAACAACTTAATGGCTTTCCTGCTGGTAGCTTAAGACTTCCGGGGCCCTCTCCCTTCCTGTGTTTTGATCTTACTAAGTGGCTTATTAAATTACAAGCCTAGAACAATTAAGGTACGTCATCTTTCCTGCTTGCCATTTTAACTACAGGTTCCTTCTTTTTCTCTTCCCTCTCTGCCTGATTTTCTCCTAATCAGTCTATTGCCTGGATGCTGTGTTCCTCTCTATGCCTCGTGTCATTCTCTCGAGGGTTTTGGAGCTTCTTCCTTCCCCTCCCCCGCTTTTCTTTGATGTTGTATTTATTTCTGAGCTTTGATGCTAACGGCCCTAATGCTTAGAAAACCCGCTGAACCCTTTTCCCGTTCTCCAGCGAGGGGAGGGGACGGGCCCTCCCACGCCTAGCTTCACTTCCTCGATCTCACAAGTTCTGACTTCAGCTCAAGTGGGTGGAGCCAGTGGGCCGAAAAGGGAGGGGGCTTTTCGTTCTGACGCAGAGGAAGACGACCATATATGGTCAGTTTCTGCTTAGTGACGTTTTCTGGTCGGGTTCCATTCCGGGAATCCCCGCCCACGTTGCCAGGCATAGGGGCCTCGGACGATGTCAATTCCCAGCCAAAGAAGGAAGGGGCTTGATGCCTTGGGGGTGGGAATGTCCCAGGGCACCGCAAAAACACAAACTCCAAATAGTTATGACCCAGCAATCCGGACAACTGAAACGTCTTGTTCGCACGTTATAGGGCCGGAAACACCAAACCCAAATGTATGTAAGAGTTAACAAAACTATTAACAATGGGTACTGCCTGTAAATGTGATAGTGTGAATTATCACAAGGTCATAGTTAAACTATGGCTGGAGGCAGGAAAATCACATAGTCAACATTCTCAGTGCTAGTGGATTAATTCATTTTTTTCAGAGGCTTCCTGCTAGGATTGGGGTTTTTATATCTCCTTAAAGCAAGATTTCTATAAATAGAAATGTCTGATGTTTGCCTATATGATACTGCCTTTACTTCCTTGAGCTCAGAACACCCCTGTGAAGTATGGTAGGCAGCTGAGACATTATGACATGCCTAAGGCAAATTGGTTTCATAGCTGGATGGTGAGGAGGACGACTCTAGGATTCTTGACCTCCCCCCCAAAAAAACCCCTTCTATACTTTACTACTTTGCCTCTCAAAAAGTTGTTCCCTTTAAAGACCTTGCTAACAAAAAGGCCTATTTATGATGATCTGGCTAGTGCTTCTTTCCCCAGTTGCCGGTCTGCTCCAGTCCTTCTGCAGACACTGGTCACTTGACCATGAGCATGGAATGAGAAGCGACAACATCTGTAATCGGAGACAATAGTATGGATGATCAAAGACATGAGCTCTCTTGCTCTGCAGTACAGTTTCTCTCTGATACAGGGGAATAAAGGAATTAGAATAATTTGACCATAAAGTTCTCAGAAACCCCATGTCTTTCTGCTCCGAAATACTTAACTGACAACTTTTTTAAAAAAGTCATACAGAAATCAAACCGGTATTATAAGGCCCTAAGAGCAGTCTCTAGCAAGAGCCTAAAAAGAAAGCTAGGCTGCTCAAGAATGAAAAATTCTTAAAGGGAAGTAGCTACATGTCAGTGAGGCCATGCTGACAGATGCAAGCAGTTAGCCAGAGTGTGTGCGTGGCAGGACAGATTAACACTCTCAAGGGACTTTCAGAGGTTTTTTTCTGCATATAAATTTGTGGGGGAAACTGGTAGAGCAGCATAGCTGGCTGGGCTGCAGTGAAAGTCACGCATATATCACCTGTTGGGTCCTGATCCTGCAGTCTCATTACCTTCTTTCTCTGTTGCTTGGCAGTTTCTACTTTGGTAATGGCCCTCCTGCACACTCTGCTTAACTAAACATTTCAGTCGTTTGGAAGCTCCCCTCTAGAGCCTGTGTGGAGCAGTGGTTAGAGTGTTAGACTAGAATCTGAGACATCAACATTCTAATCCCCGCTCATACTATGGAAGCTCACTGGGTGACCTTGGGCCAATCACACTCCCAGCCTAACCTACCTCAATGGGTTGTTGTGAGGATAAAATGGAGGGGAGGAGAATGATGTAAGCTGATTTGGGCCTCCATTGGGGGTGAAAGGTGTAGGGTATAAATAAAGTAAAAATAAATAAGCCAACAAGTAAGCAAATATGTCTCTGGTGGTCACAGTTACCACAGGTCTGGGAAAGGAGATGGATTCTATGAGACCATGTGCTTGGCTATATCTGTTGCTGACATAAAAGGAAATGTGCTATATGGATGTAGAGGTGGATGGATGGGCCCATAAAGCAAGAGGCAGCATGTGCGTGAATTAGGTTCCCCAGGCTAGTGGGTTTTGTATCCATTGTCACCTGCTTGCAGTACATCTGTGACCATCAGAGCTCCAAGCATTTTGTATTTGGAATATGACATTGTTAGGCATCCATCAGATGCCTTGAACTCAACACGTATGTGAAGCTGTAGGCAAGTCAAAACAAGGAATGATGGGCTTCAGATATTCAGCCATAGATAAAAAGAGTCAAGGTGACTCAGAAACAAGTAAGTGGGAGGGGGGTTGTAATGGAGCAGTTACAATCAACCTGTGCTGGTAAGGTGAGAGACAGACTAGGACAAGTGCCTTCTTTGGCTTATCCTGCTCCTAGGCTAGGACTATTATGAAAATTCATTGCAACTCAAGCTTTCATCACTTCATTGACCAAAGTAGTGTTTTGGGCACAGGAGGTTCAGCCATAACATAGTGGGGTGGCTCAGAGAAAAGGTTTTTGACGGGTGGGGTTCTAGCAAAAGAACTGACAGGTAGTGTTAATGCATGTAGTTTTTTAAAGGTACGAAGCACATGTCTGAGTGAAAAACACATCCAAAGGAAGCATCTCAGTTCTTCATAACAACCACCCAAGCGTTTGGGTTCAAAATCCAAGCTGAAAATTAAATGTTGAAGTTATCTCAGGCATCGTTTCTAAAGTTTTGGTTGCACAGACTCATTTTTTGTAAAAGAAAAAAATGGCAGTTTCCACAGATCTCCTTTTGGAAAGGATCTTGAGACAGTGGGGAAGCTGACAGAGGACACCCACACTTGAACCTCTGCTTTGGAAAAGGAAAGGGAGTAAACGAACAGGTGAGATGTCCTGTGAGGTGAAGGATGGTAGGCCTTTTGTGTTTTATTTGTCAGCTTTTGATAGGTTAGAGAGATGGATGAAGAAATATCTGTTGGCTGTGAATTAAATCATTTAGGAGTAGGGAGCCCTGAGTTGAGTTGGGGTGTGTGTGTTTCCTCTGTATTCTGTCCCCAGCTGTGAGAAAAATTAAGAGGCTAAGGGGGGGGCAATATAGGACTTTGCTAGTAAGAGCTCATGTCTTTTAAATGTCAGGTCAGGAAAATAAGAGGAGGATCTAATTCAGTAGGGGTTAGGAAATGGAATTCAGGCTTCCTGGATCCTTATTTCTTGTATTGGTAAAGTGTTGTCTGCTTGAGATATGCATAGTATAGGGAAAGCTGAGGACCAGCTAGCCAACGTGGAGTAGTGGTCAAAGGGTTGGGCAAGGACCCAGTGTTCAGATTCTCACTGTGCCATGGAAGCTTTCTGGGTGACATTGGGCCAGTCACTCTCAGCCTAACCTACTTCACAGGATGGCAGTAAGCCACACTGAGGAGAAAAGCAGGGCATAAATGTCTACATAAAATACTTTTTCCATATTTCCCTTTTCTGTATTTCCTGTCTCCCATGCATTTCCCAAGAGTGTTGCTACTTGTTGGGAGCATCAAGGGGTGAGGCCAGGCTTCTTGCAGAACCAGCCTGGGGTTATCATCAACAGCCCGCTGTCCCCGGAAGCCGTGGCTGACGTGGATTGGAACGTGGCCTTGATGCGTGCCATGGCTTTGGGCCTCATTAACATGTGTGACACATAGGAGCATGCCGGCCTCATGTTGTCCCTTGGGGCCAAGGGGAGGGATGAAAGGGTGTTGTGTCATCATTGCCTTCCTCTTCATGTCTAGGTTTTGGGAAACTGGATGGGATGCTAGAGGGATGGGCAGGTACGGTACCAGGGATCTGTTTAACATTCTGACATAAGAAGGGAAGCTTAAAGGAAGTGGAAGAAAAACAATTACCAAGTTACTAGGGACAAAGGCAGGATAAGAAAGACACTAACCAAGTTGTAGCTAGGTAGGAATATCAGAAACAACAGGGGGGTAGATAGTATCAGAGCCAAAGTCAGATGGGATTCATTATTTAGGTATTTATACCCTTGCAATGAGCCAACTACCAAACAACAAGGCTCCAGGTATTGTTGACATCATCTCCGCAGAATTGCTGAGGCCTGTACCACCTGCAATCATCAGAGCCTTGTGTCAGAAAATTTGGGAAACCAACACATGGCCAAGGGACTGGAAGCACTCCGTGTTCATTCCACTACCAAAAAAGGGAGACTCCAAAGACTGCTCCAATTATTGCACAATCGCTCTCATCCCTCACATTAGCAAAATTCTGCTTAAAATTATACAACAATACGTGGCACCAACCATCGAAAGGTTGGTGCCAGATGTCCAAGCCAGCTTCCGAAGGAGGCGTAGCACTCGTGACCATATAGCGAATCTGCTTTGTATCATGGAGAAATATCACGAGTATCAAAAGATTATTTACTTATGCTTCATTGATTATAAGATGAAGTGTCTATCTCAATCATGACAAACTGTGGAGAGCCCTACAAGACTTGGGGGTGCCAGCACATCTGGTCAAGTTGATACAATCATAGTACACAAACCAGGAAGCCACTGTGTGAACACCATGTGGAGATACTGATTGGTTCAAGATAGAGAAAGGAGTACGACAAGGCTGCATTTTTTCACCTTTCCTATGCAACCTGTATGCCGAAACAATCATGAGGAAGTTAGAGCTGAAAGAGTCAAAAATCAGGGTAAAGACTGGAGGAAGGCATATCAACAGTCTTTGATATGCTGATGATGACACAACCAATGTTCCCTCTAAGCTATGGAGTCCTGTGAGCAAAAAATTCTACTTTGTGAGCTACTGGCCTTAAAGTTGTGAGCAAGTGATTTGGCTACTGCATAAATTAGTTTGCTCTGGAGCCACCCTTCCTGAGCGAAGAGAAAAGTGTGTGAGCCGGAAGCTAAAAAACTCTGAGCTAGCTCACACTAACTCAGCTTAGAGGGAACACTGGACACAACCCTCCTCTCAGAAACTAAAGAAGGCCTGGAATACCTGATAAAGAAAATCAAAGAGGAAAGTGAGGTTTGGCCTCTTCCTAAACATCAGAAAGACCAAGTTCATGGCCACCGAGAAGAAGAGAAATGTCAAAATAACAGTTGACAATGAAGAGATCAAATGTGTGGAAGAACTCACTTAAGATCACAGATCAACCAAAACGGCGAATGCAGTCCAGAAATAAAACACTGAATCACGCTGGGTCGCACAGCAATGATGAGAATGAATCAAATATGGAAGAGCAAGAACATCAGCCTAGCAATCAAATGCAGATTAGTCTGTGCTATTGTGTTCCCCGTAGCAACCTATGGCTGCGAAAGTTGGACCATGAAAGAGCAAGACAGGAGGAAAATCAACTCATTTTAAGCTGTGGTGTTGGAGAAGGCTCCTGCGGATTCTTTGGACAGCAAAGGTAACAAACAAGCAAGCACTGGAGCGCATAAAACCAGACATGTCATTGGAAGGAAAAATCATAAAACTGTGACTGGCTTATTTTGGCCATGTCATGTGGAAGAACTCACTAGAAAAAGCACTTATGCTTGGATTGGTTAGCAGCAAAAGGAAACCGGGCCACCAAAGAACACGATGGCTAGACACCATAAAAGTCGATACCTGTCTGAGCATGGAATGACTCAAAGAAACAGTACAAGATCAGAAAACGTGGAGAGAGCTGGCCCATAGAATCATCAAGAGTCGAACATAACTGAATGGCTAACAACAACAACAACCCTTGCTTATCCCTCTAAGGGGGGACCAGAAGTAGTTTGCATCATTATTTTCCTCCCCTCCATCACAACCCAGTGAGCTTCCGTGGCAGAGTGGAAATTTACTGCTCAACTCTGAATAATAAAAAGACAGAATTATTGTCTATGTATGTCTGCTTCAGTCTTTACAAACAAGGGAACTGTGATGAGACATATCACACCTGGAAGAACAAGGATGGGCAAAGGTTAAGAAAACATAGGAACCTGTTTAAAATACTTGGGCAATCTTTGTGAAGTTATGCCAGAGGATCCTGGGGAGATTCAGAGAATGATGTTGAAGGAGTTTGTTGGGCAAGTCTCAGAAAACCAGTCTGTGCTCTTTGAGAACATGTGAAACAGCTGGAATGGTCCTAGGAATGTATTCCTAGGAATGTATCCTGACTCTGTTCTGGGGTCTGAAGGCAGGTTATAACAGTTAAAATCAAATTAAAGCAAACATAATAAAACTGAAATGCCCAGTTAAATACTCATGCCGGCTTAAATAGCTCAGTAATAGAGCATTTGCTTTACATAAGGTAGAAAATGAGGTGAAAAGACTTCTGTCTCAGATGTTGGGGCTTGGTTGCTTGCCAGAGTAGACAATACTGACACTGCAAGACAAATGAACTGGCTCATTATAAGCCAGCTTCATATGTTCAGCCCCAATTGTTGAGTGCTAGACAAGAGAACGACAAATGGGAATGTGATGGAAGGGAAGGAAATTCCACAGCTGAGGAACAATCAGCAAGAATCCATGGCCTCTTGTTACTACAGATGGTTCCATCAAAAAGGTGCCCTGAGTTGATCATGATAGTCATAATGATACAAAGGAATTAAGGCAGCTTCAGAGAAATTTGGCATTCAAGCTTTATAGGCCAAAGTAGAACCATGCTCAGACACTTGGTGACAATGGAGTACCACACCACAATAGTATTTTTGTTGTTCAATCGCACAGTCGAGTCTGACTCTTCGCGACCCCATGGACCAGATCACGCTAGGCCTTCCGGTCTTCCGCCGTCCTCTGAAGTTTGCTCAACTTCATGTTCGTTGCATCTATGACACTGTCTAACTATCTCATCCTTTGCCGTCCCGTCTTCTTTGACCTTCAGTCTTTCCCAGCATAAGGGTCTTCTCCAGTGAGTGCTCCCTTCTCATTTGGTGGCCAAAGTATTTGAGCTTCAGTTGCATTATCTGGCCTTCCAGGGAACAGTCAGGGTTGATTTCTTTTAGGATTGACTGATTTGATCTTCTTGCAGTCCAAGGGACTCTCAAGAGTCTTCTCCAGCACCATAGTTCAAAAGAATCTATTCTTCGGCGCTCGGCCTTCCTTATAGTCCAACTCTCGCAGCCATACATGACTACTGGGAATACCATTGCTTTGACCATACGGACTTTTGTTGGCAGGGTGATGTCTCTACTTTTTATCATGCTGTTTAGGTTCGCCATCGCTTTCCTCCCAAGGAGCAGGCGTCTTTTAATTTCATGGCTGCTGTCACAGTCTGCGGTGATCTGGTATCCCAGGAACGTGAAGTCTGTCACTACTTCCACGACTTCCCCTTCTATTTGCCAAGGAGTGATGGGGCCGGATGCCATGATCTTAGTTTTTTTGATGTTGAGCTTCAAGCCCACTTTTGCACTCTCCTCTGTTTTAAAAAGGAAAGAAGAAAAAAATGAAGGATTAACAGAACTTTTAAAGCTGACTTCTGTCAACTTCCTAGTTGACCTGTGCTTGAGAATTTGAAGTTAATAAAGAAAGAGGGACTTGGCTTAGTGGAAGAGCTCTGGTTGAATTCAAAAAGGTTCAGTCCCTGGTATCTTCAGTTAAAAGGACCAAGCAATCAGTGAAAGACTTCCTGAGTCCCTGGAGAGCCACTGCTGGTCAGAGTAGACGATCCTGACCTCGATGAACCAATGGTCTGATTCAGTGTAAGGCAGCTTGATGTGTGTTTGAAACTCAGCCATCCTTGTGCCTTTGTGTTAAAAGCAATTGTCACCAACCTTGTTTCCTTATTTGATAAGTACATGGTTTAGTATGTGTGTGTGTGTGGGGGGGAATTCAGCTGATACATGAGGACTTCTTCAAGGCCTTTGACCTAGTCCTCCTACAAAAGCTTGCACAATAAGGAGTTGAAGAAAGTAATGTAAAATAAGTGTGCAACCACTCACCCAAACAGGCTCTTGTGGTTTCACTACATCATCAATCTGACGGCTACTCATTTCAAAGTTCCTGATTCTTAAATTCAGTGTAGTTGGGGGGGTTAGGATGACAGCCAAGAAGCTTGCGATCTCTTGCTCGTGAAGCAATTATGATATCCTGCCAAAATTAAGCACAACAGTGCATAAAGTGGAAGACAGGGAGAGAAGGTAGATAAATAGTGTGCATGTGGATCAAAATTTATGTACTAGAGCCAATTTCCTTGGCTCCTAAAAAGTTACATAATGAAAATACACATATAATTAAGATAGTTAGAGTCCACTGGCACCTTTAAGACCAACAAAGTTTTATTCAAGGTGGGAGCTTTCATGTGCACACACACTTAGTCAAACGATGAAATGGAATTACAGATCATACTTGTATATATACAAGGTGGCTTGTTAAATTAGCATGCAAAATAGAGAAGTGTTTTAAAACAGATAAAAAGAACAACAAGCTTAGTTTCTGGTTATCATCTGTTTCAGTTCAACTGGGGGAAAAACAACATAGGTATTACTTCACTAATTCCATTTCATCATCTGACAAAGTGTGCGCGTGCACGAAAGCTCACACCATGATTAAACTTTGTTTTGTCTTAAAGGTGCCATTGGACTCTAACTTTGTTCTATTGCTTCAGACCAACATGGCTGCTCACTTTGATCTACATATATAATGAGTTTGTGAGGAGACCTGAGTTTCATTATCACTTCTGCCATGCATGCAAAACAGAGCCCTTCCTTGCTTTCTACCTTCAGTTGCCTTTGTAGATCCCCCCCCTCCCCCAATACTCAGGGCAAGCATAATGCATGCCAAGACAGGGTTCAATACTGTTTGAGAATTCAGAATGCTGTTTCCTAATAAGACCCATTCACCCATGCCTCATGATATAAATGTCTGTTGCAAGCCATTCTCTCAGGTCCAGACCTGCCCAATGGCACTCTCTACTGGCACAGCTATTTATCAACATTCGGACAACTGTTTTTTTCAAGATGGTTATGAATTGCAGCAAAAATGGATTAGGTACATGAAGGTGAACTAGAAGGGACCTCACAGTTCAGTAGTTACTTGTTCCACAGATAAAGGAGGACAGAAAAGCAAGAGGGGGGCCATAATCCAGTCAAGGATGTAGTTTCCCCCCGCCACACACACACACCATTGTCATAGTCCATGGAGAAATAATTTTTAGAGGGAACAGAAGACTTACTTTACACTATTTCCCACTTTAGGCTTTCCTACAGGAGATCATGCCTCAATCATATATACATGGGTTAGAACGCCTTAGGCCTTAGACTTAAATCACCAGGACTGCATGAGCTATGCATATAATCGATAATGGCATGATCCTATGGTGGTAGAACGGCCTTTTCCCACCACTGGAAGGAGTGGAAGCTCACAACCAGAAAGAACAGGTTAGTGTTCTGGCAGCATAGTAGGCGTAGGAATTCCCCTGTCCAAGAATGAAACTGCTACAATGAGAAGGTGGGGGAACAGAGTGCAACTCCCAATGCAACAGGGAGGAGGAGCACTCTAGCTACAGCAAACAGGCCCCTTCTAGTCAAAACCAACAGGGACCCTGGCACTGGTAGTAGGCTGTGTATTTTTAGAAGTTAAGGCTTCTTCAGAAATCCAGACAAATTATACTGTGGTATTTTGGCTGTCAGCTCCATATCTGCTTGCCTCGCGCACCTCTTACTTTGAGTTTTAGGCAGCAAGTGAAACTTGTTCTTTCAAGCCACTGCCAATAACTAGTAAGATAGAGTGGAGGGAACTGACTCAGTTTGCTGGTTTAACATTTGCTTATGTACAGATTTAAACTGAACTCGGTTAATGAGTTTCTTCTGTTGTACTTGAAGTACAGTGTGCAAGGAGGATACAAACATTTTAAGTAAAACAGACCCTTATTTTTGAATTCTAAAAATATTCAGCGGTGTTGATCTTTACTATAACAAATTAATTTTCAAAATTTACGACTCCCATAATTATGATCGTCAGTTATTCCTGCCCTCTTACCAATAAAAAAGTCTGGCTATGTGTTTGACCAGAACTGGCTCATAACAGTACTAACCATGCCACTTTCCAGGACAGGTTGCATCCAGCCTGGTTTCAACAGCAGCAGCTTATTTCACAACGCTGCAGTATCCCCCAGTGGCAAAAAATGGTGCTTCTCTAATAAGTGCAAGAAAGGCTTTAGGAGGAAGCACATGCTTTGCTCCTTACAGATCAGAATGAATTAACTGGACAATTATAAGCCTTGCAGTGCCCAGAGGAGCATTTCTTTCTCAAAGTATGACCACTAGTGTAAAAACATACCCTTCAGCAGCATCTGATCTGTCCCTTTTGCACAAAGCCAGCTGTATTTCAGAAGTCCCTAAAAGGCACTCTTCCCAGATGTCTGATCAGCCAAATACATGTTATTTCCTGCATGGGAAATCCAATGAGGTAAGAGCACATCCAAGTATATCACTGTCTAGCAGACAGTAGTGTAGTACGTTTGGCCTCATATGAGGGAGTATGTGACAAACTTAGTACAGCCAAGAAGCTAAGGACAAAGGCTGTTCTGCCAGCCATATTGTTTGGGATGCTTGAGAGAAGTGCCCTGGAGATTCCAAGGGGCATCACAACTCACATTGCCTGAAACACAAACCCCCCCCCCATTTAAAGAGTTTTGGAAAACTTGAAATTTGCACTTATTTTGATTGGCCTTAATAAGGGCATGACATAGGATAACAGAGTTGCACTTACCTGTAGCTGATTTTCATAAACATCTTTTGTGCAGACAGGCATTGGGGACTGCACCTGCACATCACTGCCATGGACAGAATTTTTCTAGTTTCAAGAACTCAAAAGGGGGCACCCCTCCCCCTTCTGGAGCAGATGCAAGGGCATTTTCCCACCTAACCATCATGTGCTGGGGGGGTTGCCCCCTTCACCCTCAGTTCCTGCCAGGCTGCTGCATACCCCCAACAAGAAAAAGTACAGATTCTATGAGAGCTCACAGCAGGGCAGGAGGGAGGGAATGTGTGTCTGTACAGAAGACATAAATGAACATCAGTTACAGGTAAGTGCAACTCTGTTTTCATCTTTCATCTTCAGTGCAGCCCCACATTGGGATTTTAGTGAGTTACTCACTGTGAGGTGGGTCCACTCTAAGGGCTGCTCACTCATCCTCCTAGCAGATGTGACAAATGTTCCATTTAAGCTCCACAGTGTTGTGAGCAAAATTTCTACCTCATGAAAGAAAAAAGCTAGTAGCATTAAAATTATGAGCAAGTCTACATTTGACTATAGCGTAAATTATTTTAGAAGATTATTTCCATAAAAACCTTGTAAAAATCTCAGAATGAATTCTTTTAAACTATATTTAACTATATTTTAAGAATAATTTAAACATTATAAGAGAAAACAAAATCAAGTCAAATTTCATTACACAAAATGTTGTCCTCTACAGGGCTAGACCAGGACTCCAGAGAACAGGTCTACCTGACCCTTTCTACTATATGGGTAAACCTGGCCTCTGGAGAACAGGTCTACCCACCCCTTACCACTATACTGATAAGACCTGTCCTCCAGAGAACCAGCCTATCCATCCCTTTCCACTATATTGGTAGACATGGCCTCTAGAGAACAGATCTACCCACCCCAGTCCACTATATTGGTAGATCTGGCCTTGAACCATCACCCTGCACTGACCCTTAGAAAACATACCAGCTCTTAGGAGAGAAAGAACTCTTGCAATCTATTTTGGTTTTTTTTAGTGAAATATGACAACCAGCATTACAGGTCAAGTATAACGGAGGTGGAACAATCACTGTCAGAACCCTGCCTAACCTAATAAACAGGTAGTCGCTTAAGTGTTATCAACCTGCCCAAACTGCTTATTTATTCAGATATTTATATCCCACTTTCCCCTGTGACTCAAGGCAGCTTACAAATCATACTGAAAAGCATAACAGGGATGTGCAAAATTTCTGGCTCAATTATAGCTTACGGGGGCCATTATCTCCCTTATAAATAAAAGACGAATGGTGGTGGCACTTCTCTAGAACATTCCACACGCTCCGGAATTGGTTGGTGCCCTGGTGTCACTCAGAATCTGTCCCTATCCACTGGCTGCATTGCTTGAGTCTCGCCTCCAACATTCTAAACAGTTTGCTGTTCTTCTCCCCCCCATAGCCAGTCAGAACACAGAGGTTATTTGCATATGCAGCCCCATTGGCCTTTGCCTCGGAACACAGAGGTCGTTTGCATATGCGACTTGATTGGCTTTTGCCTATAACATTCTAAACAGTTTGCTGTTATGAGGTAAAATGTGTCCAATCTCCAGGTGAGGGCTGGAGATCACTCAGAATTACAACTGCTTTCCAGATGGCAGAGATGAGTTCCCCTGGAGAAAATGGTGGGCTCTGTATCCTTATATGCTGCTGAGGTTGCCCCCATATGACAGCCAATGTAGCAGTCAGGGCTTCAGAGCACGGGAGAGGCTGCAGGTGTGTGTGGGGTGGAAAGCTGAATAGTGAGGGGGAAATAAAGATAGGTTGATGATTGGCTGGGAAGGACATAGGGTTGCCAACTCCAGGTGGGATAATTCCTGGAGATGTGAGGGATGGAGCCTGGAGAGGGTGAGGTTTCAGGAGGCGTGGGACCTTTGACAGGTACAAAGCCATAGAATCCACCCTCCAAACCAACCATTCCCTTCTGGGGAACCATCATTGCCAATCTCCAGGTGAGGGCGGGAGATCACTCAAAATTACAACTGTTCTTTAGGTAGCAGAGATCAGTTCCTCTGGAGAAAATGGTGGACTCAGTGTCATTATACCCTGCTGAGGTCGCCACAGCAAATTGACACTGAGTGTCCAAGGCTGGGGCACCTGCCCAGAGCCTCTTTCTAGAGGCCATATTTATTTCCACAACGGGCCTTTTTCATAGTAGGCTATAATGGAGAATTGATCAAGGGGTATCTGGGGCTCAAGGGGCTGCTTTTTGAGGCAGGAGCACCAAATTTGCAGCCTTAATTAGACCCTTGCAACATTAATTACACCCTTAAGGAAGCACTGAGACAGTTCATGGGCAAACAAGGAAGAACCTTCTACCAGGTTATGGTGTGCAGAAATGGCTGCTGGATGCACCTTGATAGATGGTACAGCCAGCCCCATGTGCTAACAACAAAAGGTACCCAAAACCTTTAGGTAGCAGGGCAAATAAATGGTGAAACACCCCTGGCCACAGACCACTCTCCAAACAGAAGCCACTCCCTGGAATAATACCACCTCATGGAGTGCTTGGACTAATATATCATAGACCTCTGGGATGAAAGGGGAGGCCGTGGTCAAACCCTCCAAGCTGTAAGGTACAGGTGGCCCACATCGTGGTGCAACAGGGAGCCCAAAGTCAAGAAATCCCAAACGGGAGGGAAGGTTACATTTTCGGAACCCATCTGATGCAGGAGTTTTGCAAACTACATCTGCCGTGGCCAAAAAGGTGCTATGATAATGCAATCCAAGTTTTCTGCTACAATCCTTCCCAGAACTGTTCAAAAGAGAAAATGTGGGAAAGGCATAAAACAGATCCCCCTTTCAGGAGATCTGGAATACATCCCCCAATGAGGTGGGATCGCTGCCCGCTAGGGAGCAAAAACTTGGGGCCTTCTTTGACTTGTTTGTGACAAGCCCTCCCTCTTGAAAACCTGAAGAAAGGTACTTGGTCTTGATGGACCATTCGTAACTTGAAAGGTAAATCCTGCTCTATCTGTTGGCAGTGGAATTAAGGGAACCTGCTATATGAATGGCCCTGAGGGAAATTTGGTTCTTGACAGCCACTATCCAGATTGCAATCACTTACTTGCATAGGATCCTCGATCCCGTACCTCCCTGCTTGTTCAAATAATACATTGAGGTTGTGTTGTTGGTCTAGACTAGAACTGTCTTGCCCCACAGGATTATCTGCTAGAGAGGGTAAGGGTGAACTTGACTGCGCACCGCTCGAGGCTACTGATGTGCAGCTCTCTGCCTAATGCAGACTACCTATCTATCCTCGCAATGAGCTCCCCATCTTGTTAAGGATGCATCAGTCATACGGGTGGTGTTTGCCCAACAACCAAAATTGACACCTTCAAAAAGGTTAGCATCTTCTTTCCACCATAAGAGGAACCAGATGAGCAACCTAGGGATGGAAAAACAATGCCCCGGTGCATGGTTTATGGGGTCAAAACTTCCTGACAAACCAATTTTGAAGGTCACACCTGTGAAGCCTGGATAAGGGGATAACTGCTGTAGTGGACACCATCAACTCAAATAGGTGTTGAATATTCCTAACAGACTGCCATATTTTCTTAACAAAAACATGAGATCATGTGCTTGATTACCCTTCCCCTATCTTGTGGTAAAAAAGCTTTAGTGCTTAAGGAATCAAGAAAGACCCCAATGAATTGAACCAGGTGGGAGGGCTCCAGGCAGGATTTATCTCCATTAACCACTAGCCCTAGTCTGTGACAGGTAGTCAAAACTAAGTCTACATCTTCCCCAGGTGCTCTCTAGAGATAGCAACAGTGAGCCAATCATCTAAGTAAGGGAAAATGTTGCAACCCTGAGTTCTCAGAAATGCCACAACCACTGCCATACTCTAGGGGCTGTAGCTAAACCAAAGGGAAGAGAAGAATATTTGACAATCTCAGAACTGTACCTAAAATGAAGTTACTTCCTATGTGCGGGGTGAATAGTGATATGAAAGTAGGCATCTTTAACATCAACAATCACAAACCAAGAGCCAGGAGTAAGAAAATCCAGTATGGATGGAAGAATGACCATTCTAAATTTCAAAACTTTCAAAAACTTATTTAATTTCCATCCTTTTTGTCAACAAGGAAAAACCTCAAATGAAAACCCTATGACTGGAGGCCAGAGTGAACCCCCTCAACTGCTCCCTTATCCGGAAGCTCCTGAAGCTGTGACTGGAGTTCAGGGTTTGTGTTATCAGCTGCTGCCATCAGAGGGGAACAAGAGGGCAAGGAAACAAACTCAAAAAATACCCACACTATAGATAAAACCTAACTATCTGAGCAAACAATTTGCCACACTTCAAAAAAGTGGGCAAGCCGATCCCTGAAAAAAGTAGCCTCTGCCTGGGATTTAGTACCTAGTCAGAACTTTTGTGGTTGCTGACCCTGGTCCCTATATCCCAGTAGAGCTTTTCCTCTTTTGAAAGGGAGGAGACTGGAACTGGCGATGATACTGGGGGGCACCCTGATGCAATTATTGCCATTGACCACGGCAAAGCCTTGCTGACATGGAGTAAAGCGCTGCTTTGGGGCTGTAGAAGAGAGAACCATAGTTCCCTGTAGTGTGCGTTTGTGCGCAATCCTGCAGGGATTTCTCCGAGTGGGCGCACAGCTTCTCCTCCTCTATGCACGGGAGATTCCTCCAGTGAGTGCGAGAGGCAGGATGTGCGTGTGTGCAAGGGGGCGCAGTGTGCGGGCCTGGCGGGGCCCATGTCGTTGAGTGCCAGGCAGGGGCTTCTTCCTTCCTCGCACAGTCCTTCCCGGGCAGCTGGGCCTCATTGCGCACGCGGAGGCGTTGTGAGTGGAGCAACGCCGGGGCTCTGCCTCCTTCCCTCGTCGGCCTCTCCTCCCTCTGCTGCCGGCTGGGCCGGGCGGCAGTGCCACAGCTCTTATGCTCTCAAGTGCTGTCCAGGGACTTCCTCCTTCCTCGCGATCTCCTTCCTGGGCGGGGGTGCCGCGAGCGGAGCAAGGGCGCGCCTCTGCCGCCATCCCTTGTCGGCCTCTCATCTCTATGCTGCCAGCCAGGCACAGCCGAGCGCCGTACCTCTCACACACTCCCCTCAGGGCCAGCTGAGCCAGCCCGCTGCCCCCACCTCCCACCTCGCAGCCGCTGCCGCATGTTAGGTCGGTCGGTGCTGCCGAGACCCGCAGCTGTGGGAAGTTCAACATTTGTATAAATAGGGAATTGGCCAAAAAGACTGACACAACCACTTTTAACTTTAAAAGGGGTAACTTCTCTGATATGAGGGGACATGTAGGGAGGAAACTGAAAGGAAAAGTAGAAAGGGTCAAAACCATTGGGGAAGCTTGGAAACTATTTAAAACTACGATCCTAGAAGTTCAGAAAAAATATATTCCGCAGGTTAGGAAAGGCACAAACAGGTATAGGAAAAAGCCTGCATGGTTAACAAACAAAGTAATGGAAGCTGTAAACGGTAAAAAGGATTCCTTTAAGCAGTGGAAAGCTAGTCACGGTGAGGCTGATAAAACAGAACA
>NW_015169173.1:1244608-1256333 GCF_001447785.1 Gekko japonicus
AAGAGGTACTTTCCTCCCTTTCTCACAATATGAGAACTCGTGGGCACTCCATGAAATTGCTGAGCGGTCGGGTTAGAACGGATAAAAGGTAGTACTTCTTCACCCAAATAGTGATTAACACATGGAATTCACTGCCACGGGAAGTGGTGGCGGCTACAAGCATGGACGGCTTCAAAAGGGAATTAGATAAACATATGGAGCAGAGGTCCATCAGTGGATATTAGCCACAAGGTATAGATAGGGGCTCTGGGGCAAGTGATGCTCTGTCTTCTTGGTACTTGGGGGGGTCAACAGTGGGAGGGCTTCTAATGTCCTGGCCCCACTGGTGGACCTTCTGATGGCATCTGGTATTTCTGGCCACTGTGTGACACAGTGTTGGACTGGATGGGCCTTTGGCCTGATCCAACACTGGCGTCTCTTATGTTCTTGTGAAGGATGATATCAAGCTTCCCTCTCACCCCTCCTGGGTTCTTCTTGCCCCAGTTGGGCTCCTCCCCCAGCAACAGGGTCCCCTCAGCAATGGGTTGGACCATCTCCTCTCCTGGTAGTTTATCTCGTCCGTCCGTCCCCTCCTTATATTCTTGGTGCTGGGGGGGGCAACAGTGGGAGGGCTTCCTGGCCCCGCTGGTGGACCTCCTGATGGCCCCTGATATTTTTGGCCACCGTGTGACAGAGTGTTGGACTGGATGGGCCATAGGCCTGATCCAGCACTGGCTTCTCTTATGTTCACACACACCTAAGCAGCAAAGGTCCGAAGGAATTCAAGCGGGTTCCCTTACTTGCTTTTCAGTAGGACGCTGTGTGCCAGGACCGCCCCCAAATCCAGCACATGATTTGCTGCTGCCTTTCCAAGGGTAAGAGGGGAGCTTTTTGTGCTCTTATTACATTCACTACTTTTAAAGGCAGCATACTGCCTTTTTCTTTCCCAAGGACAGAATCAGATGCTGGATCCTAGAACCACTGATATTGTCCCTATGTAGTGTTACCCCCCCCCCTTAAAAACTAGTATTACATTTGGAATCTTTATTTAGACCATTCACGCAGTTATGTACTAAATAAGGAATGGGGATCAAGGAACCAGTTTCTGGTGGCCTTTTAAATGGAATTTGACTTACTTCTGTTTCCACTTGTAATGTTTAAGGTTTCAATCTTTCCTAAAACATGTTCTAAAAGAATACATTCTGAGCTTTTTTCAAGGTTATGGTAGTACAAAAAAACTAATGTATGCGATAGTGAAATGAAATATTAAAAGCAAATATAAGTAAAGTGACTTGTAGTACAGCTAGTAGTTTATATTTAATGTTTGTATGTTTTGTATGTATTAGTCTTAAAATATAGTTTAAATATAATTTAAATAATTTATTCTGAGATTTTTACAAGGTTGTGGAAGTAATCTTCTAAAAAACTAATTTACATGATAGTCAAATGTAGACTCACTCACAAGTAGACTCGTTTACAACTTTAATGCTACTAGCTCGCTTACAACTTTAATGCTACTAGGATTTTTTCCCGCTCACAAGGTAGAATTTCTGCTCACAACACTGTGGAGCTTAGAGGGAACATGGGAGAGAACCCCCAGGGACTTGGCTGTTTGCTGGCTCTTTTTGATTGTAGAGAAGAACTCGACAGTGCTCTCAGAAAACAGGCTTAAGCCCTCAAAAAAAGTCAGTCGTGCACACAGCAACGCATGTCCAGATGAAGAGTGGTCATGTGCAGCCACAAGTGCCTTCTTAATATGATGGCCAAGGCCATGAATCTCACAGACAATTCTGCAGCATGTCTCCCAGCATTTATTTCTTGCTTGAAAAGTTTTATGGCCTCCACCTGAATAAGTTTTGCTAGAGATTTAGAATCCTCAGGGAGCTTATCTAGACATTGGGACAGTTTCTCCCACAAGAAGTGCTGACAGCCTGATAGTTCAAATGCCTGATAGTTCAAAATCCTGAAATTCAGGGCAGCCGAAGAATACATCTTATGACTGTCAGAATCTTGACGCTGACTCTCCCTGTCGGACGGGGAGGAATGTTGGCCCTCTCTCTGGTGCGACTGTATCTCCTCAGTGAGGAGGGAGGACGATGGGGGATGTGTAGATAGAAACTCACAATAATCTTGCTTGATCTTATAGAGGGTTTCGATCTTTCATGACGTTGCCAGTGTTGACACTGGTTTTTGCCACACTTGAGTTGCGAGATCCTCAAGCCCTTGCAAGACTGGAAAGGTCACGATGCCTCTGGATGAGGTGACTCAGAATGTTGTCTTTTGGTTTATTAAATGTTGTTGAGACATCGATGTCTAACGCCTTGGCTATCCTCAACATTTCCTTGCCCTATAGGCAAAGGTCCTCATTAGGAGATATGGGAGTGGGATCCCCAACTCTGTCATCTGGGGAAGGTTCAGACTGCCTCCCAGAACTAAAACAAGACACAGCACTTCCTTCATCACAGGTTCGGAGTCAGGGGACACTGAAGGCACCATAGGAAACTGAGACTCGTATTGACCAAAGTCAATGGCTGTGGTTTGGTTGGGTGGAATGGGTGCTTTAGGTTGAGTATGTTTGGGATAAATTTCAGGCTGTTACTGCAGGAAAGCTGGGGAACCGTGGGACAGTTTTCGTTGATTCCGACTTGGGTGGCAACAGGGAGGACTGATCCTTTCCCTTTACTCTTAGAAATTGGTCTATATGGAGAACACAGGGGCAGTGATATGGTGCGAGGTGGCACAAAAATGACATCTGAATCCAGAGAGGACCTAGATGGGGATGACTATCGCTTTCAATGCTTGGAAGATGAAGCCATCTTTTCTATATGCTTAGTTTTCTTTGCTTTCTTCAAAGGTGGTTCAGAAGAACGGAGGATGAAGGTGAGGCTGGCTGCATCTGTACCAAAGATAGAACCAACGATGTAGGTCGCTTCAGCTGCAGGTGAGACTTCATAGCTGCCAGAATCAAGTGTACTGATGGGGGGTGGAATGGGGCTCCAGAATGGAGGACAAGGCCTTCGCTTGGACTGTTCAGAGGCAAGGGCCTTCTCCCAAAGAGCCGCCTTTAGGCAGAACACCCTGTCAAGAGTGCGCCTTTGGGGTAAACCCCTGGCAAATTTTGCATGTAGCCACATTGTGACTCTCCCAAACACATAAAGCAGAGACGGTGCTTGTCACTGAGGGTAATTTTAATTGCACATTGTGTGCATTTCTTAAATAGTGCTTTGGAAGCCATCAAGAACTCCAACTAAATTTTTCAGTGAAGAAAAGGGGGGGGGTCAGCAAGAGCCACCTCACCACCACAAAGGAGTAAATCCTGCAACAATTCAAACCCCCACAAGATGATCACATTTCAGTCAAGAGAAGAAAACTTCCAG
This sequence comes from Gekko japonicus, assembly GCF_001447785.1. Lineage (NCBI taxonomy): Eukaryota > Metazoa > Chordata > Lepidosauria > Squamata > Gekkonidae > Gekko > Gekko japonicus. The sequence continues at coordinate 1,247,965 of NW_015169173.1, forward strand.
CACAATAGCCAAAACTCGAATTTTGAGAAAATTGCAAATGGAGCAAAGCTAGAGTGATCCTATCCAAATGGCATCAGAAAGGGAACTGAGGGTACGGGGGGCGCCCACCCATGGCTGGCCTGCACAGGCACAGTCCCCAACATGGGGATGCAGTGAAGATGGAAAATGCATTTTTTCACATTAATCAGAACTTCTTATTCCTATTTCCCCTTGTTCATTTTATCTGGGGGAAGCCTGCAGTAAGCCAATACCAGCCACGAATGGCACTGAACGTCACAAAAGAAAAGGGAATATGAACTTGTTCAGCAGTCCTCTAGAAGTTGGGAAAACCCAACACTTCAGCTGTGCTAAGCAATGAGCTTTGCCAGCCATACTGCAGGAAAACAATCCTGCTTCAGGCGTCATTTCCCTCTTCAGCAGGCATAACTACCATTTGCCCTAGCTACTCATTCAATGCTTGTGCCCTCACCAAATTAGCCTCAGAAGCACGTGCCAGAAGCTGATTATATAGCACCCCACCAGACGCCTTCTGCCAGGGCCCTTGTACAAATGTCAACAAACTGCATGCATCACTTGAAGTCTTTTCTATACCAGGTTTCCCTTTGAGGTATACAAGAAATTTTTAACTCTGGAGAGTTGTAGAGTTCTACAAGAATTAATCACAGAGACAGCACTGACCACTGGATTACATAGGCACAGAAGTTAAACCCAGGCTTATCCTGTACCTCAAGGTGAGCCAAACATTTAACTAGCAGTAAAAGAGATCAGCCGTGACACAAGGCTTATTTTGAAACTAGACTAATGCTCTGTACATTGGTCTCTTGTCAAAATCAGTTTGGAAACTCCAGCTGGTGCAGAATGCCACAGCTCTGCTGTTATCTGGAGCTAGACTGAGCATGCATATTGCTCCATTCTGCAGTCACTACACTGGCTGCCCATCGGTTACCAGGCACAATTAAAGGCTATCACATAGAAAGCCCTTCATGGCCTTGGGCCCTCATATCTGTGAGACCATGTCTCCCCCATGCTTTGCTGCGACAGCTTTGCTCATCTGAATAGGGTACCAACCTGCAAATGGGCAAGAACAACTACTGTCCATATACATGCCTTCTCCGTTGTGGCCCCCACCTTGCGGAATTGTCTGCCTGTGGAGGTCAGGAAGGCTCTCATTCTCATGACTTTCCACAAACTATGCAAAACTGAATTATTCCAGAGGGCTTTTCTAAATGGGCAATAGGACAGCATTGTACAAATTATTTACAAAGTTACTTGGAGAAATGATTAGGGACTGTGGCCGGTACCACTCCGTTATCGTTTGCTGTAAGCTGGATCCTACTATGTAATCTTGCATCATTTTTTGTGTCATGTTAACACTTATGCCTTGCTTCAATTCTGTCTTTTAGATTTCTGGTTGTTTCTACAGCTCTCATTGTATTTTACTGTTTATTGAATATCCTGATTGTATTGACTCACTCTGTGTAATCCGCCTTAAGTTCCAGTGAGAAAGGTAGACTATAAATAACATAAATAAAACAAAATTTTGATCAATGCATTTATTGGAGGCATGAACATCAAATTTCCTATCCAGACTTACATTCAAGCTAGGTCTATGAATTATTCACAGGAGACTTTTGTAGCTTAACTCGACAGAATGAACTCCTCTAAAAGCTGGAGTAGACGTTTCAGTATCAAATACCCTTTCACATTTGAACAGATTCTCTCAGTAGCACAGCAGACATGCAAGACAAGAGGCCTACTGCTGCTTGGCGAAGTACTCCTTGCTGTCCTTCACAGTGGGCTTGATAGTGTCACCACCAGGTTGCCAGCCAGCTGGGCACACTACAGGAAAAGCAAAGGGAACATGGTAAAGCAAGTGGAGAAACAGAGGGTTAGAAATCCAGAAACTTCAGCATGTGAGAACAAACCTAGGACAAGGAGACAGGACCTCCCAGAACAGCAAGAGGAATGCATTATGTGTTACATGCTACTTGAATTCAACAGCAATCTACACAGGCGCCTGAACAGAGTATCTCTAGTACTCCAACCCACCATATCAATCTCTTTTCCCAAGTGCAGTGTAAGACTGTATTGGAGTCTCTGGCCAGTACACTTCATAAGACAGAAATTCTTACCTCTATTGGAATGGTTTGTTGTTCCCTATCCTTGTTTAGCTGAATATGAATACATGCATGTTATGTTTATCTGTTAAATAGCAGACATTTGATAGGAACCATTCTGCTTTTTTGTTGGTCTACCAGTCTCTGGCAAGCTAGACTGTAATGCGTAGAGGGATTTTCGGGCAGCAGCCTCTCTGGAACACTTATGTCTTGCTCTTCCTTCAAGGAATTCAGGGTGAAATACATGGCTCTCTGTTCCCTTGTTTTATCCTCACAACCATCTTATGAGGTTGGCTACGCTGAGAGAGTGAGTGGCCCAGGGTCACCTGGTGAGGTCTATGGATGAAACGGGAGATTTGAGCTGCAGTCTCCCAGATCCTAATCACTACAACACACTCGCTGAGTTGGCCAGTGTCATTCAGTGTTCATTATCAGTTTGGCTGACAGACAATGAAAACAAACTGATTCAGGTGGGGGGGGGCTGAGCTGGCAAAGCAAGGTGGTAGGGAACCCAAGAGAAAAAGAGGGGGGGGGGATGAAATTGACCATGGAATGTGGAAGAGACAGGTTCAACGAAATGGCAAGGAAGACAGGAGGTATTGAAAAGGAGGTACCTGTAATAAAGCCTCAGAGTACCCAAGGGTGGTACTGCTACTGCTGGAGGAGAGGAAGAGATGACAAGGTATAGTGGGCAGGAAGACTGGCTAAGAGACTAAGAGGCAATACCCAGAAACAGGGTGGAAGCAACAATAACACAAGAATCAGATGGACAGAAGAATTCCTCAAGTACTACAAGATGCAGAGCCCAGGTTGGCTAGAAGCTCCTGTACCTTACAGAGTGGATAGAAGGGGGAATGCTTTTAACTAGACCTGGCAGAGCTTTCCCTTCTATACAGCTCTTTAGAAGCAAAGGTTCCTTCAGAGCAAAGGCTTCAACATCCTGAGAGAAAATATACATTTGAATTAGCCAGAGCGTAAAAGAAAGACAGATAGACCCAAGGCTGGGTGGTTCTAGGAAGCCCCATCCCTAAATCTTTTATCTATTAAGAGCTAATCATGTGTAGTCATGGATGGCATGTGATCTCCACTTTGCCTTCCCTCCCTTAAAGGCAAAAGCACTTCTGCAGCGGGGAAAAACACAACTGTTATGGAAGCTTTTTTTCCAAGAAGAGAAATCTGGGTCTCATCTCACTCTTCCCAGCATTGTAATCTACAAAAAAGTTCCTCACCACCAGTTTTAGGTTTGTAGTGTATTATTTTGGGTTAAGCCAATTTGTGGTAAAGCCTCTTTTGCCCTAGAAGGTCAAGGTAATGTTGGCTATATGGCCAGGGCAAGAGGGATGTGTTGCTACACACCTCAGATAAAGGGGCTCTGAGTAAGTGGTGCAGCATTCTGTGTGCTCATGTCTTCCCATGGAAGGGGGGGGGGGGGGGGGAGATTAGGCAAAATGTACCACAAACCTAAAATACTATGACTTACAAGTCCACAGCATTCTTTTAGAACCATTCTAGCTGACCATTTCATAGGATCTTTGCACAGGTGGTGCATGTAGCCTGGACTTCATCCGGTTTAGGGACCACAGCTGTTGGATTTTGTTCCCTTTTAATTATAGCCATGTTTGTGTGTTAACTGCTGTCAAGTCGCTTCTGACTTATGGCAACCCTATGAATTAATGACCTCCAAAACATCCAATCGTTAACAGCCTTGCTCGGGTCCTGCAAACTGAGGGCCCTTGTGGCTTCCTTGATTGACTCAATCAACCTCATGTTAGGTCTTCCTCTTTTCCTGCTGCCATCAGCTTTCCCTTGCAGTATTGTATTTTCCAGTGACCCTTGTCTTTTCCTAGTGCAACCAAAGTACAATAGCCTCAGTTTAGTCATTTTAGCTTCCAGGGAGAGTTCAGACTTGATTTGATCTAGAACCCAGTGTGGTGGCTATGAGGTGGGGGAGGGGAAGAGAAGGCTTTGAGGCAACTGCCTTCTGGGTATTCTTCAATACAATCCCCCACTCTGGTCTCTCCTATAGATTCTTTATGCCCCACTACCGACTATCAAATAAAAAGGGGGACACAAGCTTTAAAATAAAGATTGGTAGCATGTAAAGTATATGCTCCCTGATAGTCTCTTATTTGCAAACTTGATAGATTACGGCTGTACTTATATATGAAGTAAATAAGAGACCACTGCTTCTTAGATTTTTGACTTGACAGAAAAGACACAGATGGAGAGGAACAAAGGTTTATTTAACAGACAATAAAGTATATTTTCTAGTTTATTGAAGTTTAATAGCCCATTGATTTAAGGGCTACCTTTGACTCTGTGTCGCAGGCATGCCTATGGAACAAACTAAATGCTACAAGCCTGCCTAAAAGATTGTTAAAGTTAATAATGAATCTTTATTCAGGAAACTCGCTGCATGTTAAAATAAACAATGAGGGGCAGTTATCCAACCCTATATCTAGCCAAAGAGGTGTTTCGTCAAGGATTTGTTCTTGCACCACATCTATTCAATCTGTATCTAAATGACTTTGTTCCAAGTCTTCAAAACATACCCACTCATGCACCGTGTGTGGGAAACCGACCAGTGCATGCCCTTGCTGTATGGCTGATGACCTTGTCTTATTATCGAGAACTCTGATTGGCTTAAAACGTGCCATTAAAGCATTTATTTCCTACTGTAATGAAGAGCTATTGGAGATAAATGAGGATAAGTTCAAAATTATGGTTTTCACAAAATCAACAAGAAGATCAAATAAAAGATGGAAAATTGGAAGGTACGAATTACAACAGGTCAATGAATTCAGATATCTAGGAATTGAAGCCCTGGAGGGGAGGTGTGACTTTTAAGGATAATTGCAACACCACTTATTAATTATAGCCATACTTTCTCAAAATGCCACATACGGGATCCATAACAGCTTGTGGCTTTTAAAAATCATCTCTAGATGTTCATAATGGTATAAGCAAAAAATAAGGGCACCATCTTGGCCCATGGTTAGCTCTAAACAGAAAAAAGCAATATTTCTGAAGACTCCAAGAGCAATGATAAAGCAGGGCTACTTCATACACACCTGACTTTCCCTTACACTGAGACTATAGAGCCCATCTCCCTACCCCAAATTATCGTATTGGAAGGTCCAGCCCCTTACCTTCACCATGCTGGTCTGTGAACTGGAAGGCCTGCACCAGGCGCAGCGTCTCATCTACCGAGCGTCCCACAGGAAGGTCATTTACTGTGATCTGCCGCACAATGCCTTTGTCATCAATTATGAATAGACCCCTGGAGTAAGGGGAAATGACATATAACTAATTCAGTCCTCTTCCAAGAGGACAAGACTATGGCAAACAAGGGGGAACCTTACACAGCACTGAATCTTAAGAGTCTGTGTCTGGACTTTCCACTGCCTTGAGTGAATCCTTCAGCCATCACCATGGGCAAATTTAGACTGTGGAACTTTTGAATATTTGAAGGTATGGACATTGCAAATTAAAGTATTGGGAAGGACTGTGCAAAGATAAAGGGGGAGGCAGACTCAAGTAGGTTCTCCTATAGATGACCAACTGCTTCTAGAATACTCCAGCTCACATGCACCAAGGACAAAATACTGCACCAATTCAATGTTGAATAGCTTCTCTTGGCCATGTTAACACTGTTTGGCTTGGTCATGCTGGTGAAAAAAACAAAGTTAGGCATGAAATCCCTTACAAGATGTAAGTAAACTGTGAGATTTACAGTGCTGCGGACAACTTCTAAACTAGGAGTTTGAATCTGCCAGCTTGCTGTTTTGATGCTGAAAAGTAAAGAGGTTTCACACCTATCAAAATGCTATTGGCTACAACCTATTCCATACATTAGAATTAAACCTTAAGGCTTTCCTACCTGTAGGCGATGCCGCTGTCCTTCTTGAGCACTCCATAGTCCTGGGCAATACTGTGATTAATGTCAGCCACAAGTGGGATACTTGTGGGACCCAAGCCCCCCTCCTTTCTTGGGGTATTGATCCTATTTTTTAAAAAGTCACAGTTAACATCTGTAAGGGTGTGTTTCTATTTTCACCTGTAGCATCCATCCCATTTAATTCCAACTGAATATGCAAACCACAGCTCTGATTCAGCCACGTTTACAATTTGGAAACAGGTAAAACCAAGAATTTTACAATGTATTTCCCTCTTAGCTTTTATTAAATAGCCCATGGAAGACTCCCAGATTGAAGCAGAGATGGCACAGGTGCCAGGCAGTCTTCCCTCACTAGAACTTTAGCCCAAGGCAGACAAATGGCTGTTCTCTTGATCAGTTACAACTTGTTTCTCTACCTCATGGAGGAAAAGGTTATTCTCCGCACTCATTTATAGTGTGGAATGTTAGCTAAGCCCCAACTGCTCTGCATGTGACAAACAAGACAGTTGATCAAGTTCCAACAGGCAGGCTTTGCTAGATAAGATTGGTGGAGAACCTCCACGCCCTTCTACCCGCTGACTCTTGTCTCGTTGCCTCCCAGAGCTAGATCCATGGACACCATTTCTGACTAAGGCACCAACCCCAGTCCTCTGCCTAAGCAGAGCCTAAACTTTCTCAGCTGACCATGCAGGTTTCAGCCATTGGTTGTGTATCCTTGCCAAGTCAGGGTTTTTTTACACAAATTAAGAGAATCCCTGCTTTTCAACAGTAGTTAGGTCGTGTATGTGAGAGGGGGGCGCTAAAAGGGAAAGTCTAGTGGCAAGGTTGTTCAGAAAAGTACTCCTTCCCCCATCCACAGTGTCACATAAGATACACACTTCCCCCCCTAATGGTCTGGGTCGGAGACTTCAATCCAGCTCTAGAGCATAGGATGCTTTATTGGCTATAGGTATAGATGACCAAAGGCCACATAAAAACCAGTACTCTAAATACAGTTAAATAAAATCTACTAGACCAGATAAGCATCCTCTTTGGGATACACAAGTGCTTGCAGTTTGTTCCTGACCCTCATTTTCTTAAACAGTCTTTGGCGTCAGCCTCCAGCATGACGGACACATCTACCAATATTTGAGAGCTGGAAGTCTCACCAAGCCAGGTGGGTGAACTGGGAGTCCACAGAGGCAGCAATAACCTCACAATTGATCTTGCGGAACTCTTCAACTCGATCGCTAAAGGTTGTGATCTCCGTGGGGCAGACAAAGGTGAAATCCAGTGGGTAGAAGAAGAAAACCAAATATTTGCCTGGGTGAAATAGGACATTAATCATAAAAAGTCCCAAGTTCCTTGATCCAGAAGCCAAACCTGCCTAGCTCCTCTTAGGTAGGTATTCTAATTTATGTTGAAGGATATTCTACATGCAGAATATATTGACTACGCCAAATCCATTACCTCATCTGTACACTATCAGAATAGAACATGCACCATTAGACAGTGTAACTCATGGTGATTGGAGACTAGACATTTCTAGTTGACACTTGGAATACTATTGGTAATCATGTGCCCCAAACTCAGAATGCAATAGGGGGAAGAGGAAAACTCTTAAGAACATAAGAGAAGCCATGTTGGATCAGGCTAATGGCCCATCCAGTCCAACACACTGTATCACACAGTGGCCAAAAACCAGGTGCCATCAGGAGGACCACCAGCAGGGCCAGAACTCCAGAAGCCCTCCCACTGTTGCCCCCAAGCACCAAGAATACAGAGCATCACTGCTCAAGACAGTGTTCCATCTATACCTTGTGACTAATAGCCACTGATGGACCTCAGCTCCATATGTTTATTCAATCCCCTCTTGAAGCTGTCTTTGCTTGTAGCCACCACCACTTCTTGTGGCAGTGAATTCCTTGTGTTAATTACTCTTTGGATGAAGAAGTATTACCTCATAGTCGCCCCATACTACAAATGTAGAATTTCCAGAAACATTGAAGCTGGGGTGGGGGGAGGGTGACTGGGTTTGGGAAGGGGGGAATATGTGCAATACTTCCCTATAAAACCTAGATATATTTTGCTGTTTTCACATAGAATTCATCATTTACAATTTAATTACCATACAGAATTGTATTAATTGATATATTTATGGAACCTAAGAATATATATCCCTTTGTTTTATATAAAGAAAACTAACATACCCAATAGCACAGCAAGATCAAGTTACAAGTTGCTGCACCATATCTTGGCACATTTCACTCATTCCAAAAGAAAACTATATTCATAGTCTCTCCCCCCACCCCACCCCCCAGTGCTCTCCCCAAATCTTGCCATTTGTACATCAGAAAAAATGGGGAAAAGACATG
>NW_015169173.1:1256353-1279664 GCF_001447785.1 Gekko japonicus
CCCCCCCGCAGGGCTTTCATATCCCTACCCCAGCCTTTGTTCCTTCTCTGACATGGAGCAGGGCAGCCCCTACATTTACATCTAGTCTTTCTACAAGTTCAAGGCAGCATATAATGAAATGACAGAGAACATGCTGTTCGACAACAGGAAGCAACAGCAGCTTTTTACCTTTGTAGTCTGACAACTTTATTTCCTTGAAGGCTCCATCCACCACTGCTGTGGCACTGAAGTTTGGAGCTGGCTTCCCAATATGAGCATTACCAGAAGACATTTTCTGAAACATCGAACATAATGTTTAGCAGGGCTACTAGAGCCAAGAAACAAAGAATTGCAGAGAAACCATACCATATATAAATTCAAAATTATTGAAATATAATGTAAAAAGACGCTGAAACGAGTTCCTGACCTTATGGATTTGATCACCACCCAAATCTTATATACATTTCAAAGGCAGGAATAGTAAAAATAGTGTACATGTATAAATAAATACAAAATACCCATTTACAAAGCAAAGACCAAACACATTTCAACGCCTGCCTTCCTCAGTGACTAATACTAGAGCCAGCATGGTACAGTGGTTCGAGACTCAAGTTCAAACCCCCACTCTGCTGTGAAGTTCACTTGGTGACCATGAGCCAATGAACCTCTTTCAGCTTACCTTACAGATTTGTTCTGAGGAGAAAATGGAGGAGGAGAGAATAATGTATGTTACATTGAATTCCCTGGAAGAAGGGCAGAGTAAAAAATGAACTAAGTATATTAGCCGTTGAGCTACCACTATGGAATATGCCAAGGGTCTCCAACCTTTTTGAGCCAGCAGGTACCACTGGAATTCTAACACAATATGGTGAGCTGAACCACAAAATGGCTGCCACTGCTTACCTTCAGTCACACAGTGAAGGTACTTGTGCTGTGGGGGTAGCTGCTGCCAAAGCAACATTTTAAAAAATCTGTACAACTAGTCAAATCTACACTGGCCAATCAGAAGCCTTGCTAGGCAAACCTGGCCTTACCCACTTTCTAAAAGCACTTGGAAGGCATCAGAAAAGGTGTTGGTGGGCACCATGTCACTAGGCTTGCCAAGTCCCCCCAGGGGGCAGGGAAATCCCCGCCCAAGAGGTCCGTTACCCGCCACTGGCGGATCGTGCCCCGGGTGGAACCCCACCCCCAAAGCACGCGACATGCCCGGCGTCAGCACATCACCCAGAATGACGCAGTCGCGTTGGGGGCAAGGCTGCGGTCATCCGAGGGAAAACTCTATGGTTTTCCCTTGGATGATTGTGGCCCCGCCCCCAGCATGCCCGACATGGTTGCATCACTTCCTGGTGATGTAATTGCGGCACGCGCGCGCATGAACTCTCGGAGCAGCACTGGACTCCTCCGCTATACCTACGGTAAGGACTTGGCAACCCTACATGTCACCCATGGGCACCACATCACCCATGGGCACCACACTGGGGACCAATGTTCCCTCTAAACTGTGGAGTCTTGTGAGCAAAAATTCTACTTGGTGAGTGACTGGCATTAAAGTTGTGAGTGAGTGATTTGGCCACTGCATAAATTAGTTTGCTCTGGAGCCATCCTTCCTGAGCTAAGATAAAAATGTGTGAGCCGGAGGCTAAAAAACTGTGAGCTGGCTCACACAAACTCAGCTTAGAGGGAACACTGCTGGTGACCCCTGGAATATGATAAATGCCATTTCCTAAAATGGTACACAAAAGCAGCTAGATTCATTGCTATAAAAGAGGGGCTTACATGCAATAAAATATTTTTGGAAACCTCATTAAGCAAAGGACAGAAACGGAAAGATGCAGTTTGGTTTAAAAAACTGGGATTAAAATATGCTAATTAATAAATTCTGCTTCATGCAACCTGTACTGTCTTCCAGTCCATGACATCTGTTTCCTATAATAATTTTTTCTTTTTGTCTATAGGGTTTGCAAAGTCAGTTAATTAGATACTGTACAGGTATTGTTAGAACAAGAGCTGGTCTTCACTTGTGTTGAAATTGTTCACAAAACAGATGGAACAAGGCCCTTGTGTTTTCAAATTAGAGTTGTAATGAGCAATTTATTAAAGGAAACCCAAACATTTTTGAATTCTAAGTACTGGTCAGGCATCTGGAACCATTGCTAAATATATATTAATCTGTTACCAGATTTAGATGATGCTCTACTAAAATATGTGAGGAGGTGAAGGAGAGTTGGATTTTTACCCTGTCCTTCACTCTCCTTCCCTTCCTTTAAAAAAAAACCCTACAACAGACACCCTGTGAGGTAGATGGGGCTGAGAGAGCTCTGAGAGAACTGCTCTTGAGAGAACAGCTTTGAGAGAACTGTGACTGACCCAAGGTTACCCAGCTGGCTGCATGTGGAGGAGTGGGGAATCAAACCCAGTTCTTCAGATTAGAGTCTGCTGCTCTTAAGCACTACAACAAACTGGCTCTTGGGGATCTGAGGTTGTGCAGTTCCATAGTTTCTGTAGGGCCACCCCCCCCCCCAATAATATCTTCCAACCAGCTTTTATACATACAACTCCCTTAGGCTTCTGCTGGAGGTGTGGCTCCTTATTAACAGATTTTATGTTTTCTGGACATGTTCCAAGGTACAGGTTTTTCGCCTAAATGTTGCTGGGTCTGTAAGCAAAATACAAAGTTTTTGATCCTAGAAAATATAGGATCAGAAGCAGAGCTACTGCTCAATTAGCTGTAGCTGCCTATCCGATTTTTCTCTTCCTTTTGTCAGGAGATAGATTTGCATCTGGCCATCTGATCATAGAGCTTTTCCCCCATGCCAACCTTAACTAGAAGCTGAAAAAGCTGGTAAGAGATTTCTTCCCAGGAAAAAGAAAAAGCAGCCTCCTTTGACCCTGCATAAATCCCCAGTCACATGAGAGTCAGTCAAATGAGCTATGGAATATAATCTGTTGACCAAAAGCAATCCATGGGAAGTGCTACATCAAGTAGCCCTATAGTGGAATTTCTGTGCTGAATCATACAGTTTCTGGGTGCAAGCAGTCCTTTTTTGTTTTACAAAAAATAAAACAACCCAGTACAGATCACCCAGAGCACATCATTAATATCCTTGCTACTACCCACAGTTTTAAATAGCACTTAATTAACTTTATACAGAAAAAAGAGCCTTAAGTAGAAGTACAAGCAAACTAGCAAGTTGTTTAATGGTTTACTTTTTAAAAAGGCTATTTCCATTATCTTATAATGGGGTTTGTTTCTCCCGGGGGGGCATCTCCACAAGGGCCATTGGAAAGAAAGGTTTAGCACAGTGATCTGCCACCATTTAAACTTCATTTTTCCATTTCTTTGGGCAAGAGGTTGTGTTTCATTAGACACATTAGCTTTCCCTTAACTGTTGCAAACAATGGTCTGATGCAGTTTCTTCCCCAATATCAGCTTTCTTTACAGCAATTTCACAGTTTTACCTGAACACCCATTCACCCTAGGCTTTGTTAAAGCTTTGCAAAAATGAAGACACATTCACAATTCACTCAAGGTTCCCCCTGTCTTCTGGCATAAGACATTTAAATGGGGAGTATGTGTGGGCATAGTGATGTAGATGCAACATTTACTGAAATATAAAAACAGGTTGCTTACCTGTAACTGATGATCTTCGAGTGGTCATCTGTGCAGTCACACACTGGGTTCTGCGCCTACACTGAATTTCTTCAGGAAATTTTGTAGAGCTCCTATACAGCTCTCCTTTTGGTGGGCTTTTCCTGAGCTCTGGGGAGCAGGCATACACTGCATATACCTGGAGCTAAGGAAAACTCTGCCTCCCACTCAGTTCCTTCCACACACTGCCGGTAAGTCTCAGCAACATAAATCAATTGACAGAGAGATGCCAACAGTGGGGAAGGCTGGGTGGGCATGTGTGACTGCACAGATGACCACTCGAAGATCATTTGTTACAGTAAGCAACCTGCTTGTCTTCTTCGTGGTCTCTGTGCAGGCCACACACTGGGTGACTGACAAACTACCATCACTAGGACGGTGGGTGCTGGCAGCGTATGTAACCCCATAAGGTATATCCAGAGACAAGAAAGACACAGGAGAAACCAGAAAAAGGATAACAAAACATTTACTCCAGAAACTGTAGATCTGCAAACTACAGATATATACTGATGCACTTATAGACATCCTTCTTTCAAATTGTTTTTTTTTAAAACCAAAACGAAAGGAACAATAATTCGAATGGAAAATAGATTCAAGAACTGCCCTTCCAAAAGCGGCATACTTGCGGCCTTTCACATCCAGAGCATAGTGATGTGCAAAAGTCAGTGAAGATAACCAGGTAGCAGCTGCACAGATGTCTTCCAGTAACACCTGACAGGAAGGCAGAGGACACCACCACAGCTCTGGTGGAATGTGCCTTAGGTAAAGAAGGTAAGTTGACGCCAGCCAGTCGGTAACAGAAGGCAGTAGCTGTAGAAATTCATCTTGACAAATGTTGTGAAGAAACGGCTTTACCCTGCATACACTGGATGTCCTTCGGGCTCTCTGTTTTTACCTATCCAGAACTTTCATGTGTATGAACGCCGAGTAGATTGTTTTCTTGCATTCAGCAAAATATCCCTGACTTGTTGAGTAAACATCATGGCAGGATCCTCTGAGCAGTAAGTTTGAAAAAATGAGGGTCGGCATGGAGCACTTTGCCGTCCTCCTGGGACAGGAGATCTGGTCTGTTTGGGAGGTGGATGTACCAGCCGCATGACAGTTGCAGTAGAAGAGGAAACCATGGGCATGACAGTTGCAGTAGAAGAGGAAACCATGGCTGCCTTGCAAGATGTGCCATTGGCCACAATCTTCTGAAGGACCCTGAGAATCAGGGGAAATGACAGAGATCATGTAAAAGAAGTGGTGTAGAAATGCATCTCCCAGAGAACCATGAGTTGGAGGTCCCCTGGCATAGAAGAGGGAACACTTTGTGTTGAGTTTTGTGGTGAAAGCATCCAAGTCTGGATGACCAAACTTCTGGAAAACTGAGATGAGGTAAGCTGTGTTCAGCGACCATTCGTGCTCGACCGAGCACATCCACTTGAATGCTCAGAGGCCCTGGGGCATGAATCGCTGTTAGGGAGACCCGGTGGCGAATGCACCAAGTCCATAGAGTTACTGCTAAATTGCATAAGGCTGGTGAGGCCGTCCCCCCTTGCTTCTGGATGTAAAACATAGTGGCTACGTTGTCTGTGGCAATCTGAACTACCTTGCCTTCCACTATTGGTTTGAAAGAAATCAACGCCTTGCAGACGGCTAGAAGCTCCAGGAAGTTGAAGTGGGAGAGTCTCTGTAGTCACAGTCACAAAGAAGAGAGGGGGAGAACTGCTCACCATCATAGGCGCCTCGGGAGTAGGGACCTGCTGCTCTGCACCGCTCACAACAGGTCCTGCCCTTTTCCCGCTGGCTCGTCTTCTTCATTGCTACTCATGAGTAGCTCCTCCGCAGGAAATACATCTTGCAGCGCCTGTTGGAACTTCGACCGGGCCACACTCTTCCGTGCTGGGGTGTCCACCCGCTTCTTCTCTGGCTCCTTCCTGGGTACCGTCGGGGCTTCCCCTCCCAGGCAGGTGGCGGTGAAGCGACCCGCTTCGCCACATCTCAGGCACAAACCTTGCTTCATGCGCTGGTCCCGCAAGCCCTCTTTGGGTTTAGGGGTCTTGGGTTTGACCGCTGGCTTTCTGACCTTTCCCAGGGTGGCTGCGTTGTCTATGCGGATGGTCCTCAGGCGGTTCTCCGCGTCGGCCACTTCTCGCATCCAGGCATGGAGGGACACCAGTTGAACACTACGCAGGACTGTATTGCGAATCTCAGGGTGCAGACCTAGCTGGTACTGCTCAATCATCACGCCATCTGACAAGCCCTGGATCTTCATGGCTTGCTTTCTAAATGCCTCGGTGTATTCACGCACCATCTTCTTACCTTGCTTAAAGGTGCACAAGTAGGCACGCGCGTGTTCACTAGCATTCGGGTCCTCTTACTGCGCACGGAGAGCCCACATGAATTCGTCCACTCACTCGAGTTTGGGGCCCTCCAAATTATGAAGGCTCACATACCAGTCCACTGCCTTATCACAGAGACACGAGGCGATGTAGTCCACGCGCCTCTCTTTGGTGGAAAACAGATGGCCCCAGTTAGTGATAAACTTCTCATTCTTCTTTAATAGAGGCAACCAGTTCGTTCCAGCTGCCTTAAAAGTTTTTAAGGCCAAAGTGATCCCGCAGCTATTGTATGGCATCCCAATATGGATAAGTGCCCTTGAGATCAGACTTGAAAGCGTTCAATCCAAATTTGCAAGGAAAATCACAGGTCTGCCACGCTGCATTCCATACGCAGCTCTCTGTTTAGAAGCAGGCCTTGACATGATAGAAACAAGGGAATGGCTTATATCAATCAAATACCGGCCAAGTATGCACTACACTGCCGACAAGGGGAGCTACATATACCAAATGCTGTCTGAATCTACCTCGTCTAAATGGAATGCTTACATAGTGAAGAAAATAATTACAATGGGTCTATCCATGGATTCTCTGTATATGTTATCTTTCACAAATGCATATCAGTTAATTAAACGTAGAATCCTGGATATAGAAATGCAAAAACTAGTCAGCGATGCAAACAAAGCCTTCTCCCCCTTGAATTTCGGAATCCTTCCAACTATTGGCCATCTGCCTTCGTACTTATCAGCCCTTCACGCTCCACAATTGCGCCGAGCATTTGCACTTGCTAGATGCAGTACTCTTCCATCTGCTGTTACCTGTGGTAACATCTGCTTCCACTCGTTTCATCATGTCCCCACAGGACCTTTCCAGTAATTCCAAATGGAGGCCCACGAAATCCTCGTCTTCGCCCGGCCCACAATGCATTGGCTCTCCCTCCTGTCAGGGCTGCGGCCCGCGAGGTTGGTCATAGCGGCTCCCTCGGTGCGGCCCCAGAGTAAGCATCCACGTCTCCTGGGTGTCTGCCTTAAACTTGCCCCATCGCGGGCCATGGAGGGTCGTAGTCCCATGTGGCCTTATTCCCTCCACTGGCCCCAGTGGGAAAAGGTCCAACTCATCACCCAGGTCCTGAGGTAGGGTGCTCGGCACCGTGGGGGGGGGGGCTGTGGTCATCGGCACAGTCCCCTTGGTTGTCACTGGTACCTCCAAGGTGATCGGGATCGATGATGCTGATGAGGTCTGACATGGGAGTCTTGGTAAGGATGCAGCAATCCTGAGTAGAAGCCTCGAGCAGAATCTCCCCATTGTCCATAGAGCCTCAGTGAGCAATCGCTAGCAGAGCAAGGAGACTGAGAGTAGGAGCAGTCTCTGCTAGTGAAGCGACGCCTCTGAGCCAACGTCGAGGCACCTCAATCCTGTGTTGGAACTGGGCAGTCATCTGAATCAAGGAGCAGTGGGTGGGTTTGAATGCACAGAGGGAGATAGTATCGAGACCAGTTGGGCAGGCAAATCAACAGATAGGTTTGAAGAAGGAGTTGTGGGCACTACCGGGTTTGAGGAGGGAGCTGGTTCGGAGATAGCTGTCACTGTCGCTTTCGAGCCCAAGTGCTTTGATCTCTTCAACTTTGAAGGAGTTTGAGTGGATGAGGAAACGTGTTTCAATGCCTTACATGAAGTAGAAGCAAAGAGGGGTTAAAACCTGTTTTTTCTATCTGCAGGGGGGCTTTAAATACAGGGAAGCATTTAAAAAAATGTGATCTTCCACAATTCATCATCTGGCAGTCTGAAGTGGCACATTTCATTCTACCATCTTCAGGTCTCATTCCCCTGCATGGCTGTAAGCAAGGACAACACTGTTATATTCACACACAGCCACAGCAGCCTTACTCCCATCTGAATAAGGGCTATGGTACCAGGACAGTTTGTCCCTCCCCCTGCCAGATTGGAGAGGGGGGCACAGTAGCCTCAATGATAAAGATGACGTCCAGAGAACAAGTCAGATCTCTACATAGTATAGCTTGGTCCATTGTTTTTAACGAAGAAACAAAAATAGGGGGAATGGAGCCTGCCTAGGTGAGCCAGGCTCTTTGATTAAGTTTCTGAAATGAGAGTTGCCAGGGATGAAGCCTGCCTAGAAGATCCAGGCAGACCCCCGGGGATATGCAGCAAGGCAGCCAATATTGAGGTAAAGGATTTCAAGTGTACCAAGGGATGATGCTGAATATCTCATAACAGTTCAATTGTGCTTTTCTCTTTTGTGAATTCAACCCATTTCCATGGGTGGGTCCTCACACCAAATCTCTCCCCCCTTTACAATAAATGCACACAATGTAGCATTACTTTTACATAAAATGGGGCAAAGGAACAAATTAAGCAGTAAAAGGTAATTTAATGTGGTCCCTTATGCTGGACAGCTGCACAGGAATACCTGGCTCCTTCCCTGCACCCGCTGCCACTCAGGGGCCCTGAGCGGAATGGGAAGTCGTGGGGTCTTGCCAGTAAGTCAGGGGGCCTTGCCCCGAGATGCCCCACTGTAGCTACAGGCCTAATACTCACTGTTTCTCCCTGGCTGTGAATCGACCCACTTTTTTAAAGGAGTCCCCTTTGCAATTTTTGGGCAATATTAACACTTTTGTTTGTAGTAACACTTTTTGGTGTAGTGGTTTAGTGTAGTGGTTAAGAGCTCAGAGATTAAGATACTGAGCTGCAAACCAGAAGGTCTGTAGTTCAGCAGTTCGAGACCCCAGTGCCGTGTGACGGAGTGAGCTCCCGTCTCTGCCCCAGCTCCTGCCAACCTAGCAGTTCGAAAGCAAGAAATTGCAAGCAGATAAATAGGTACCACATCGGTGGGAAGGTAACAGCATTCCATGCACCTCGGCGTTTAGTCATGCTGGTCACATGGCCATGGAAACCTCTTCAGACAGTGCTGGCTCTTCAACCTGGAAACAGAGAAGAGCACTGCTCCCTAGAGTTGGATTTGATTGGTTTTCAAGAAAGGGAAACCTTTACCTTACTTTACTAAGAGCTGCTGGAGTGACCTTGGGTCAGGCACAGTTCTCTCAGAGCTCTCTCAGCCCCACCTACCTCACAGGGTGTCTGTTGTGGGGAGGGGAAGGGAAACGAGATTGTAAGCATTTCTGAGACCCAAAGTGAAGGGCAGGGTATAAATCCAATCTCTTCTTCTTGTTGTTATTAACACTGTTATTAAAAGTGTTAACACTTTTTTTGCATGTTACTATCATGGGACCTCATGATTTCGAATTTTGGTTTAGAGTTTGTTTGCCTAAAAGCGATGCTCGAACTGAGAAAAGATAGGAGTGGACTGGTGTAGTGTGCACGTGCGACGGTATGTAGAGAAAGAAAAAAAGTAGGCCGACGACGACCCCTGGAGTTGTCGAACAAGAAACCAACCTTCACTTTCCCACTCCCTCCCCCCAGTTATCTGGAACACAAAGGAGAGCCCTACTACTAAGGGGGGGGGAACACAATGGGAGGCATTCATAGGGCCTGCAAGAGAAGCAGAAAAACCAGCTAAGAACGGATCATGAGATAATCGACCAGAAGCGTTTGTTCTACCGTCGCCGGGGTAAAATAGCCTCCACCGGTTTTCAGTGGATTTCGGAGACATTTTGTTTTTAAAGGCATCCAATTCAAAGACTACGCTCTAAAATCCTTTATGCACCACACGCTGCAGAAGAGCCGCATCTTCCAGAACCACGATTCCCATGAAGCGAGCTGCAGCAAACGCTTCGGGTCCCACCCACCACAAACCTTCCGCAGCTTTAATACCATGCCTTCGGGGAGTCAGAAACCCGCATAAGGACGCCCACCTGACCCTACCGACTCGTCCGCGCACCACGGTCCACCAGCAACCCAAAGCAGAGCAGCCCGTTCTCGGAGCAGGAGGCGTGGCGCAAGTACAAGAAGCCGCCGCGCTTTATAGCCGGCCTGCTGGGAGTGGGCAGGGCTAGGATGAGCGAAGGCAGCGCGTAAGACCGGTTGTGCCGCTGCAAAAAGGAACGCATGTGCGTGTCCCCTTCCCTCTCTCGTTGGCCTCAGAGAGGGGTAGGTGGAAACAAAGAATTTTAGCTCCAAAATACCTGCCTTATACATGCATCTTCCCACCAAGGACTACAAACCCCACATCATTCCCACGGATACACAGATGAGACTTTCACCGCTGTTCATTCAACAGGTAGAACTCCTCGCCATCTCTTTCCCATGCTTACGCTGGGAAAGGCTTCCTCGCTGGATTCTCGTGTTCCAGAAACAAAGATGGCAACCAATGTTCCCTCTAAGCTGTGGAGTCTTGTGAGCAAAAATTCTACTTTGCGAGCTACTGGCATTAAAGTTGTGAGCGAGCGATTTGGCTGCTGCATAAATTAGTCTGCTCTGGAGCCATCCTTCCTGAGCTAAGACAAAAATGTGTGAGCCGGAGGCTAAAAATCTGTGAGCTAGCTCACACCAACTCAGCTTAGAGGGAACTATTGGCAACCATATCCCAAACTTGTTTTAACAGCGTGCACATGCTGGACTCGATTCCCGAATGAAAACTTGAGCTCCCGTGTTTCCCACCCCCGTCTGGTACTCTGCGTTTACGAGTTATATGACAGGGTGGGATGGTGAAGGTACCATTCAATATTGTATCTGCATACTGCAGGGAAAAAATGCCTGTTGGATTTCTGCCTGTTAACGGCAAGGGAGCTTTGCTAGGGAGAAACGGCAATTCCGCGTGAAAACACAAGACTCCTGTATTCATTACTGGCACGACTAACCATGTTAAAGTAGGTGTGTCGTGTTCAGTATCTTCCGACGCGCTTTATGCTACAGCTATAAACTCATCTGTAGCATCTCCAATTTAAATTATCCCGAACCAGGAGCTGTGTTTCTAGTGCTCTCTCCCAGTACTTTTCAAGAGTTCGGAACAGAAACCAGGGATATTTTCTGTTTGCCATAGCATAGTATAATTGACGGAATCTCCACTCCAACAATTTTTTAACCCAGGTTAGAATGCAAGCTGGCAGCTGCTCATCGGCGCTGTGACCCTTATCTTATCTCGAACTACAATTCCCAGAAGGCTATGTACGCAAGACTCTTTCTGTGCTTGTTTCCTGCTCTGTGTTTTTCCGGTGCTTCCCAGAAGCGCGCGTGAATATGGACTTGGGAGCGTTCGAACGGGACAATTCGGTGAACTGTTTGCTGGAGTCAGCGGTGCCTTCCATTTGTCGGACCGAGCCCTGTAGCCTCGGCATTGATGAGGCAGGCAGGGGCCCGGTTTTAGGTAGGGGCTTGCTTATAGTGAAGGAATGGGAGAATCGTTGGGGCATTTTTTAGATATCGAGGAGCCCCAAAGCAGCAAAACGATCGCCCCACTTGTGAATCCTTCTTATTGTGCTTTCTTATTATACAGGACAGTGTATGAATTTCCCTGGGTGGCCTTGGGACGGATCCTCCTTCTCAAAGTTGCTCATCTTTAAAATGGCAGTGGTAGTGAATAACCTGTGGTGATGTTTGTGAGCATGAGTTAAAAAGCAATTGCAAAGAGATTAAAAATGTCAGGAATATAATAGTCACCAGTCTGGTTTTGTGCCTTAATCTTGCCATGCCAATATGTGTGATTTATCCCACCCTGATTTCTGTCTTGCCTCTCCCTTGTAGGACAGCCAACATTTAGGGGAAAATGACCTGCCCCTTTAATAGAAATTTAGCGTGTGGAAATAGGCATCTGAATTTTTTCTTGATATGGAAGTAAATAACCTGGTATGTATCATCCCATTAAGTGTCTGTTAAAGAGACAGGGCATTTTTCTCCAGCCCTAGTTGGCAGCTGTGCCCCAAGCCTTTCTCTTACATTTTTTATTTAATTAAAAGTTTTCTAGATAAAGCAAAGATTTAAAAAAATCTAAACACAAAAAATGAATTACGACAGTTTCTTAGGAAGCTATACCTGTAAACCAATAAACAGAATTGTTAATCTGTTGATAAGTAAATCATATTAAAATATGGCACTATGTATAGAACCATAATTTTACATTAAAACAGGGGGGGGAGCCTTTAAGGCAATTGAGGTTTCCCATTCCTGGCAACAGTATCTGTGAGGGGGGAAAAATCACTCTAAAGTAGGCCTAACAATACCAGGACTTCTATTATCATGTGACAAGAATGATGACTATTTTTGCAAATTTATCAAGACAATGGTCAACCTTTCATGTAAATGAAAACTTCTCTATCAGTGCTTCATACCACACTATTTGTCCCCAGGACCCAACACAAAGGCTTGTAGTTGTTTTTTTCCCCTAGCAAATTTCTGAACTTACAGTAAAAACAAGGAAGAATATAAGTTTTTTTTAACGATAGATTTGGATCTGAGATGATATTCTATCTAGTCATCTTCCTTATTACCTGTATCTTGCTGACTCCCAACCTCTGAATCTGTCAAAGAGGGCTCAGGTGAAGGTGCTATGATCACTGCTAGAGAAGGAGAATCTTTGATGACAGAACCCCTGTTGAAAAGTCATTTTTGTGCTATTGCTGTAATAATATTATTTTGTGCATTGAGAGTGTTTAAGGTCTCCCACACATATTATGTAGTGATTTTAGAGAAAATCTGTAAGGTGGGCCAGAATTATCTGTATGCTGTAGCTGGGAAACTGAGACTGAGTGGGTTTTCTTTTCTTCACAGGTCCTATGGTATATGGAATATGTTACTGTTCTATGGCCCAGCAGGGAGTTCTAGAGACCCTGAAAGTTGCAGGTAAAAAAGGAAGTGCTTGGCTGGGATTGTAATAGAGTGGTAGCAAAGTATGAGGTGAGATCTGGACAGGAATTGCTTCTGCTTCCACTGAGGAAGAGTTTCTACTGAACATAGCCTCATTTCACGTCTTCTGAGCCCCATGTCTCTGAGCTTGTTTTCCCCTGCTTCTTTCTCCTTTTCAGACTCCAAGACACTGACAGAGGCTCAGCGGGAGCAACTCTTTGAGCAACTGAATGCAACCAAGGATTATGTCGGTTGGGCCCTGCATATCCTCTCCCCCAACTTTATCTCTACTAGCATGCAGCAGCGGTGAGCAGGGTGGGGATAAAGCAGTCTGGCCATTAGAAAGAATAAGTAACTACTGTGTGCAGTCACATGAATGTTTCCCCCCCAAGCAACAGAGTGTTGGGCCTGTTCTGTATCTGCCTGGAAATGGATCCCAGGTAGATCAGGTTCCAGAACAGACGACTGCAGTGGTCAATTGGCATAGGTTGCATCTAATAACAAACAAATAATGTGAGCCGCCCTGAGCCTGCTTGCAGGGCGGGCGGGCTAGAAATATGACAAATAAATAAATATGTTGTTAGGGGAACAGGGGGAGAGGATTATTGGGCTTTTGTGCTTCCTCTACCCTCTCCCTTCATGGGCAATTTGATAATGAAACTCTTCTGCTTTCACAGAAAACCATATTGTGTGGTTACATCCACATCACAAACTATTATTTGTTTTGCTTTTAGCAGTTTGTGAAAGAGAACATGTAAGCTTGAGGCTCCTGCATGCTCATTCCTGTAATGAGAAAACATGTCACTGTACTGGTGACCACCTTGCTAGCTTAACAGTGCAGTCCTAAGCAGAGTTACACCCTTTGAAAATCCATTGATGTTAATGGTTTTAGACAAAGATAATGCAGTTTAGGATCACATTGCAATTACCTGCCCTTTGGGGCCATTGTGAAATATTGCCAATGTGGTGTGTCTTGTCATGTGTAGTCTCGGTGGACAGTCTGTATCTGAGAACAGAACAGAGAAGGAACCTGGAGAGCTGAGGCCTCCCATCATATTCTGGTGATTATCAGAAAGTCTAGATGGCTCTCAGGGCTGAACGTACTTAAATGACAGGCAGGTTGGCTGCAATGTTCCCTCTAAGCTATGGAGTCTTGTGAGCAAAAATTCTACTTTGTGAGCGACTGGCATTAAAGTTGTGAGCATGCAACTTGGCTGCTGCATCGATTAGTTTGCTCTGGAGCCATCCTTCCTGAGCTAAGACAGAAATGTGTGAGCCAGAGGCTAAAAAACTGTGAGCTAACTCACACTAACTCAGCTTAGAGGGAACACTGGTTGGCTGTATGTTTCCCTTCAGCTCCTTCATGCCCCTTCATTATTCAGACCTGTGCTTACTGATGTACATTCTGCTTTCCTCTGTCAACTGGCTATGGGACATAACATACCTCCAACCATCATGTAATTGCCAAGGGTGTGGAATTTGAATACTTACTGCTCTGCCGTGCACACTGTAAAGCTGCTGCTGAAGTGGATTGGGAAGGTGGCTTCCAGTTTCTGCTTGGGACAACCAGGTCCTGATATAAGTTCCGTCTCCTTTTCCAGCATCCCTTTTTGATAATTAAAGTCTGTGAGTTAGTGCTGCTTCCTTCTCCTTGCAGAGCGAAGTACAACCTGAACGCTCTTTCACATGACACAGCCATTGGCCTGATCCAGCATGCATTGGACTTGGGGGTACAGGTTGCAGAGGTGAGATACCCCAGCACGTACATACCTGTGAAAAGCAGCAAGAATATTTCATCTAAACGCAACAGGTTTCCTTCCTCCTTCAGGTCTTCGTGGATACAGTGGGGCCAGCAGAGAAGTACCAAGAGAAGCTAAAACGCCAGTTCCCAGGACTGGAGGTCACCGTGAGAGCCAAGGCAGACTCCCTCTTCCCCGTTGTCAGTGCAGCCAGCATCTGTGCCAAGGTGAGTGCCAGGCTTGGGACACCTTTGTTCTCAGCTTGGGGATTTGAAAAGGTGCTCTGCCTGATCGTGAAACTGACGTTGCTCAGTTAGCCATAACAGCTAAGCTAAGCTTCATGCCCAGAGACAGAATACCTGTAAATACTAGAGGATGGCTGTTGTCATCATCATGTTGGGATCCCAAGCATCGAGAATAACTCCACGTTTTAAAGCAAGATTTTATTTCAAAGCATTGGAAGATACTCAAACACGTTCTTTGTTAGAACTGACTACAAACGGTTAGGGCAAGCATAAGAACATAAGAACATAAGAGACGCCAATGTTGGATCAGGCCAAAGGCCCATCCAGTCCAACACTCTGTGTCACACAGTGGCCAGAAATACCAGTGCCATCAGGAGGTCCAGCAGTGGGGCCAGGACATTAGAAGCCCTCCCACTGTTGACCCCCCCCAAGCACCAAGAAGACAGAGCATCACTTGCCCCAGAGCCCCTAGCTATACCTTGTGGCTAATAGCCACTGATGGACCTCTGCTCCATATGCTTATCTAATTCCCTTTTGAAGCCATCCATGCTTGTAGCACCCACCACTTCCTGTGGCAGTGAATTCCAAGTGTTAATCACTCTTTGGGTGAAGAAGTACTTCCTTTTATCCATTCTAACCCGACCGCTCTGCAGTTTCATGGAGTGCCCACGAGTTCTTGTATTGTGAGAAAGGGAGAAAAGTACCTCTTTCTTTACCTGCTCTTTCCCATGCATAATCTTATAAACCTCGATCATGTCACCCCTCAGTCGTCTTTTCTCCAAGCTAAAGAGCCCTAAGCGCTTTAACCTTTCCTCATAGGGAAAGTGTTCCAACCCTTTTATCATTCGAGTTGCCCTTTTCTGCACTTTTTCCAAAGCTATAATATCCTTTTTAAGGTGTGGTGCCCAGAACTGCACACAGTATTCCAAATGAGGTCTCACCATTGATTTATATAGGGGCATTATTATATTGGCTGATCTGTTTTCAATACCCTTCCTAATAATCCCCAGCATAGCATTGGCCTTCTTTATTGCAGTCACACACTGTCTCGACATTTTCAGTGAGTTATCCACTACAACTCCAAGATCTCTCTCTTGCTCAGTCTCTGCCAGTTCAGACCCCATCAATGTGTATTTATATTTAGGATTTTTGGCTCCAATGTGCATCACCTTGCACTTGGCCACATTGAACCCCATTTGCCATGTTGACGCCCACTCGCCCATCCTTGACAGATCCCCTTGGAGTGCCTCACAATCCTCACTGGTTTTCACCACCCTGAACAACTTTGTATCATCCGCAAATTTAGCCACTTCACTGCTTACTCCCATCTCCAAATCATTAATGAACAAGTTAAAAAGCAGTGGACCAAGTACTGATCCCTGCGGTACCCCACTGCTTACCACCCTCCACTGAGAAAATTGCCCACCTACACTCACTCTCTGTTTTCTATGAACTAGCCAGTTTTTGATCCATAAAAGGACTTGTCCTTCTATCCCATGATTTTTGAGCTTACTTAGGAGCCTTTGATGAGGAACTTTATCAAAAGCTTTCTGGAAGTCAAGGTAAATAATATCTATTGGATCCCCCTTGTCCACATGTTTGTTCACCCCCTCAAAGAACACTAACAGGTTAGTGAGACAAGATCTTCCCTTACAGAAACCGTGCTGAGTCTGCCTCAATAGGTTTTGTTCATCTATGTGCCTACTAATTCTTTCCTTAATAATGGTTTCCACCAATTTACCCGGTATCGACGTCAGACTGACTGGCCTGTAATTTCCCGGATCTCCTCTGGAACCCTTTTTAAAGATGGGAGTGACATTAGCTACCTTCCAATCCTCAGGAATGGAGGCAGATTTTAAGGAAAGATTACATATCTTTGTCAGGAGATCTACAAGTTCACATTTGAGTTCTTTCAGAACTCTCGGATGTATGCCATCTGGGCCTGGTGATTTTTCAGTTTTTAAGTTGTCTATCAGTTTTAGGACCTCCTCTCTCATCACCTCAATCTGACTCAGGTCTTCCAACACCCCTCCTGAAATCAGTGGTTCTGGAGTGGGCAAGCACTTCTCATCTTCCACAGTGAAGACGGAGGCAAAAAATGCATTTAGCTTCTCAGCCATTTCCCTATCATCCTTCAATACTCCTTTTACCCCTTGGTCGTCCAAGGGCCCCACTGCCTCCCTGGCTGGTTTCCTGTTTCTAATGTATTTGAAGAAAGTTTTATTGTTGGTTTTTACGTTTTTTGCTATATGCTCCTCATATTCCCTTTTTGCCTGCCTGACCTCAGACTTGCATTTTATTTGCCATAGCCTGTGTTCCGTTTTATCAGCCTCACTGTGACTAGCTTTCCACTGCTTAAAGGAATTCTTTTTACTTTTTACAGCCTCCATTACTCTGTTTGTTAACCATGCAGGCTTTTTCCTATACCTGTTTGTGCCTTTCCTAACCTGCGGAATATATATTTTTTGAGCTTCTAGGATCGTAGTTTTAAATAGATCCCAAGCTTCCCCAATTGTTTTGACCCTTTCTACTTTTCCTTTCAGTTTCCTCCCCACGTGTCCCCTCATATCAGAGAAATTACCCCTTTTAAAGTTAAAAATGGTTGTGTGAGTCTTTTTGGCCAATTCTCTATTTGTACAAATGATGAACTCAACAACATTATGATCACTGTTTCCAAGCGGTGCAATCACTTTTACATCTCTCACCAGGTCTTGAGTGTTACTTAGGACCAAATCAAGGATCGCCTCTCCCCTGGTAGGTTCCGTGACCATCTGCTCCATAGCACAGTCATTTAGAGTGTCTAGAAACTCAATCTCTTTTTCCCGACTAGAACACATATTGACCCAATCAATGTGTGGGTAGTTAAAATCACCTATTATTACACAGTGTTTTTGTCTAGTTGCTATCTTTAAGGCATTCATCATTTTATAATCCTCCTCTATCTTTTGATCTGGTGGGCGATAACAAACTCCCAGTGTTAAGTTTCCTTTTGGCCCCCCTATTTCAACCCATAGAACTTCCAGAAGCGAATCCAATTCACTTAGCCTCTCAATCTTTCTAGACTTTATACCCTCTCTGACATACAGAGCTACCCCACCTCCAACCCTTCCCCCCCTATCCTTCCGATATAATATATAACCGGGAATCACTGTGTCCCACTGATTTTCCTCATCCCACCAAGTTTCAGAAATACCCACAATGTCTATTTTTCCCTCCGACACCAAGCACTCCAACTCCCCGATTTTACCTCGGACACTTCTAGCATTTGTATAGAAACAGCTGTAATTTCCCTTACAAGTTAAGCCTGCATCCTTCCTCTTGCTATCTCGAGTCGTTGTCCGGCAGTCCATGTCACCAGCCATGGCCTCTGTGGACAATTTCAATCCACCTCCCTGTAGAAAAGCAACCGGTACCCCCTCACCTCTCTCAGATGAGCCAACCCGAACCAGAGACTTTTCATCTCCTGTCGGCTTTCCCCCAATATTCAGTTTAAAAGCTGCTCTGCCACCTTTTTGATTTTAAGTGCCAGCAGCCTGGTTCCTTCTCGGGACAAGTGGAGACCGTCTCGCCTGTACAGCTCCCTCTTGTTCCAAAAAGTATCCCAGTGCCTAACAAACCTGAACCCTTCCCCCCTACACCATCGTCTCATCCACGCATTGAGACTCCTGATCTCTGCCTGTCTCTCCGGCCCTGCGCGTGGAACAGGTAACACTTCTGAGAAGGCTACCTTGGAGGTCCTGGACCTAAGTTTCCTGCCCAGCAGCCTAAATTTCTCCTCCAGGACCTCACGACTGCATTTCCCCACATCGTTGGTGCCGACATGCACCACGACCACTGGCTCCTCCCCAGCACTATCTACCAGCCTATCTAAAACACGCGTAATGTCCGCTACCTTCGCACCAGGCAGGCAAGTCACCATACGGTCAGTACGCGGGTTCGCCACCCAGCTGTCTACCTGCCTAAGGATCGAATCACCCACTACCAAGAGCCCCCCTCCCACCCTGCTCAGGGATGGTTCCTTGGTGCAAAAGGAGAGCCGCTCACCAGCTGGGGAAGAGGTCCCTTCTGAGGGCACATTCCCCTTATCCTCAGCATGGTGCCCTGTTTCCCCTAGACCCTCATGCTCCCTGACAGCAGCGGGGCTGCCAGATCCAGAGTGGGACGAAGCTAACAAGTCCCCGAGAGTCTTTTCTGTGTGCCTAGCTGACTGTCTCTGCTTCTCCAGGTCAGCCACCTTGGCCTCAAGGGAGCACACACGTTCCCTGAGAACCAGGAGCTCCTTGCACCGAGGACACACCCAAGACTTCTGCCCAGTGGGCAGATAGTCATACATGTGACACTCCGTGCAAAACACTGGATAGCCCCCAACCCCCTGCTGGCATTCTGGCTTCATAATTCTTTTAAAATAAATAAATATAATCCCCCTTTTAAACCCTTGGTATTTATGTGGGTTTTGTTATCAAGTCAAATTATTTTACGGGAAAGACAAAGAGCCTAGGGCCTTGTCTTTCTGGCTCTTTTTGGGCTTCTTACAGCGCCCCTAGTCTAAGAGTCCCTAGGCTAAGAGCCACAGGCAAAGAGCCCTTTAGCTCACCCTTCGGCTCGTGCCAGAGGCTCGTGCCTCTGCCAAGGTGCTTCCTTAAATAGAGGCCTCCCCCAGCAGAGGTCAGGCAGCAGCTATTCAAATTCAAATTCACCCAGGCACTCAATCACAGGCAAAACAATGCCCCTTCCACTTCCTCTCAATTACAGGCAATCCCAGTCAAACAATGCCCGTTCCTCTCCCACACTCAATCAGCCAGGACTCTGCAAGAACTCTAAGTGCTTCCACACACTGCTAAACACAGTTTTCCCACAAAATATCCTTAGCTGAATTCTCTCAGCTGAAAGCAAGTAAAAGAAACCCACTCACCTCTCTCACAGCTCTCTCTCCTGCTCCTGCTCAGAGCTCAGCTGGTCTCCTCTGCCTCTGGCAAGGTGCTTCCTTAAATAGAGGCCTCCCCCAGCAGAGGTCAGGCAGCAGCTATTCAAATTCAAATTCACCCAGGCACTCAATCACAGGCAAAACAATGCCCCTTCCACTTCCTCTCAATTACAGGCAATCCCAGTCAAACAATGCCCGTTCCTCTCCCACACTCAATCAGCCAGGACTCTGCAAGAACTCTAAGTGCTTCCACACACTGCTAAACACAGTTTTCCCACAAAATATCCTTAGCTGAATTCTCTCAGCTGAAAGCAAGTAAAAGAAACCCACTCACCTCTCTCACAGCTCTCTCTCCTGCTCCTGCTCAGAGCTCAGCTGGTCTCCTCTGCCTCTGGCAAGGTGCTTCCTTAAATAGAGGCCTCCCCCAGCAGAGGTCAGGCAGCAGCTATTCAAATTCAAATTCACCCAGGCACTCAATCACAGGCAAAACAATGCCCCTTCCACTTCCTCTCAATTACAGGCAATCCCAGTCAAACAATGCCCGTTCCTCTCCCACACTCAATCAGCCAGGACTCTGCAAGAACTCTAAGTGCTTCCACACACTGCTAAACACAGTTTTCCCACAAAATATCCTTAGCTGAATTCTCTCAGCTGAAAGCAAGTAAAAGAAACCCACTCACCTCTCTCACAGCTCTCTCTCCTGCTCCTGCTCAGAGCTCAGCTGGTCTCCTCTGCCTCTGGCAAGGTGCTTCCTTAAATAGAGG
The DNA here is from genome assembly GCF_001447785.1 of Gekko japonicus. NCBI lineage: Eukaryota > Metazoa > Chordata > Lepidosauria > Squamata > Gekkonidae > Gekko > Gekko japonicus. The sequence continues at coordinate 1,276,731 of NW_015169173.1, forward strand.
CCTCCCCCAGCAGAGGTCAGGCAGCAGCTATTCAAATTCAAATTCACCCAGGCACTCAATCACAGGCAAAACAATGCCCCTTCCACTTCCTCTCAATTACAGGCAATCCCAGTCAAACAATGCCCGTTCCTCTCCCACACTCAATCAGCCAGGACTCTGCAAGAACTCTAAGTGCTTCCACACACTGCTAAACACAGTTTTCCCACAAAATATCCTTAGCTGAATTCTCTCAGCTGAAAGCAAGTAAAAGAAACCCACTCACCTCTCTCACAGCTCTCTCTCCTGCTCCTGCTCAGAGCTCAGCTGGTCTCCTCTGCCTCTGGCAAGGTGCTTCCTTAAATAGAGGCCTCCCCCAGCAGAGGTCAGGCAGCAGCTATTCAAATTCAAATTCACCCAGGCACTCAATCACAGGCAAAACAATGCCCCTTCCACTTCCTCTCAATTACAGGCAATCCCAGTCAAACAATGCCCGTTCCTCTCCCACACTCAATCAGCCAGGACTCTGCAAGAACTCTAAGTGCTTCCACACACTGCTAAACACAGTTTTCCCACAAAATATCCTTAGCTGAATTCTCTCAGCTGAAAGCAAGTAAAAGAAACCCACTCACCTCTCTCACAGCTCTCTCTCCTGCTCCTGCTCAGAGCTCAGCTGGTCTCCTCTGCCTCTGGCAAGGTGCTTCCTTAAATAGAGGCCTCCCCCAGCAGAGGTCAGGCAGCAGCTATTCAAATTCAAATTCACCCAGGCACTCAATCACAGGCAAAACAATGCCCCTTCCACTTCCTCTCAATTACAGGCAATCCCAGTCAAACAATGCCCGTTCCTCTCCCACACTCAATCAGCCAGGACTCTGCAAGAACTCTAAGTGCTTCCACACACTGCTAAACACAGTTTTCCCACAAAATATCCTTAGCTGAATTCTCTCAGCTGAAAGCAAGTAAAAGAAACCCACTCACCTCTCTCACAGCTCTCTCTCCTGCTCCTGCTCAGAGCTCAGCTGGTCTCCTCTGCCTCTGGCAAGGTGCTTCCTTAAATAGAGGCCTCCCCCAGCAGAGGTCAGGCAGCAGCTATTCGTGAGCAACTGTACAAAGACAGAAGTAACACAGAACACCATGGCAGCTTGCTGACACATCATCAGTTTTCCACAGGTATCTAGAAGCTAGCCCCGATGGAGACAGAAAACTGGACTGTGATGGTCTGATTCAGGAAGCTGGTTTGAGAGAGTAGCCGCGTTAGTCTGTGGTAGAACAGCTCGATTCAAGTCTAGTAGAACCTTGGAGACCAACAAGATATTTTGGGTATAAGCTTTTAAGAGTTGAAGCTCTGATGAAGGGAGCGTTGACTCTTGAAAGCTTATACTCCAAAAAATTTTGTTGGTCTCTAAGGAGCTACTAGACTTGAATCTAGCTGATTCAGGAAGATAATTCTTATGGTCTTATTTCTCACGTTCTGCAGGTGGCAAGGGACAGGGCTGTAAAAAACTGGAAATTTGTGGAGGATCTGGAAGATGCTGTATTGGATTATGGCTCTGGCTATCCCAATGGTAACCTTCAGTCTTTCTGTTTAGCTGGGGAAGGGGTAAATTGTTGTCTTGGCTGTAGCTGTTTTGTTATACTTCTATTCTTGGGTTAAGGGTTTTTTAAAGCATAATATAGGCCCTTTTCACTGCATGCTATCAGCTGCTAAATATTCTCCGCGGCTGTCCATCAGCCCTGTTGATGTGGGTGGCTCTTCTGCCCATTGCTCTGCTCCCACGGAAATGCCCTGAGTTGACTCCTTTATCTCAGCACAGCACTTCCTGTCCCTGAAGCTTAGATGGGGTTCAAGGAGGACATAAAGTGATGTGTAAGAAATACAAACGAAGCAAATGCAAGAACTTGGGGACATCTGCTACCCCCATAGCACTATTTCCCTCCCAGGGATGACAAAAGGAACCTAAGAATCTTGACTGAGACCTGCTCTTGGAAGCAAGGATGTCCGTGAGTGCTAATGTCCCAGAATCCCAAGCTATCTATCTCCCCCCCCCCCTTTCAGATCCCAAGACTAAAGAGTGGCTCGCACAAAGTCTGGACCCTGTCTTTGGTTACCCACAATTTGTACGATTCAGCTGGAGTACTGCTCAGACCATCTTGGAGAACAAAGCTGTGCCTGTTCACTGGTAGGTGGGGAGGCAAGAAGGATGGGGCTTTGGAGTAGTTAATGCAGCTTTGGGTTGGAGGGTGAAGAGACCCTGAAGCTTGCCTTTCAGAGATAGTTTTGCAGATGTTCTGCAAGGCAGCCATTTGAATCTGGGAGCTACAGGGCAGAAAATGTGTGACACAACGGTGTCCTCAGTGTGACTGGCAGTGAGTAAACAGAGAGGCAGGAAAAAAACTGGTGGCCAGAAATTGACTGGTTGAAAGTTTTCGGTTCTGTTTAAGTGGAGGAGCTGGGAGGAATAGAAGGGAAGAATGATTTAAGACACACAGCAGACCTGCTCACCTGTGAGATTCCTTTCCTTCAATTAAGCCAGCATGGTATAGTGGGTAAAGTTTCTGTCTCGGATCTGGGAGACCCAGGTTTGAAGGAGAAGAGAAGGAAGAGATTGGATTTACACCCCGCCCTTCACTACCCAAAGGTGTCTCAGAGCGGCTTACAAACTCCTTTCCCTTCCCCTCCCCACACCTGTGAGGTAGGTGGGGCTGAGAGAGCTCTTGACAGAAACTGCTCTTTTTCAAGAACAGCTCTTATCAGAACTATGGCTTGCCCAAGGTCATCCAGCCAGGTGCAAGTGGAGGAGTGGGGAATCAAGCCCGGTTTTCCCAGATTAGAGTCCGCACAATTCACCACTACACCAAACTGGCTCTTTGAATCTTTGCTTCACTGTGGAAGCTTGCTGGGTGACCTTGGACTAGTCACACACAGTCTAACCTCCCTCACAAGTTTTCTCTCTCTTC
>NW_015169173.1:1280482-1342682 GCF_001447785.1 Gekko japonicus
GCATCTATTTCCTTTACTTCCTCAGCTGTTTGCTCTGTCTTTTTTGTAGTTTCAGACAGTTGGAGCTGCTGAGTTGCAAAGTTCTGATTTAGAGTTGTCAGCTGCTGATTAATGTTAGTCATCTGGTCCAGTAGAGGGCGCAAAGAGTCCGCCAAAAGTTTAGAGAACTCAGTGGTCTCCTCTGGTCGTGGGCTCATGCTCCCCGGTGCTTTCACTTTTGGGTGTTTGTCTCTCTCCACTTTTTTACACGCCATTTTTATGGATTGTTTACTTTTATCAAAACTTGCTAAAGTCTCTGAAAATCGCCCAACGCCTATCCGCGCTCTGGTAAGGTTCTTAAAACAGATTTCAATGCTTTTCATTCCATCCCCCCCCCCCCTTGGTAAATCGCTTTTTAGTTCATGCGTATGGGAGGGGCATGGATAGGCGTTGGTGAAGACCAGAGTCCTCCCTGCTCGCTTTTCTCGCCGTTCTCGGGGGGGGGACACTTTCTTTTTAAATTGCCGGTGTTTCGCTTTCACTCGACTCACTGTTCGTTGTTGGTCATACAACCTCGCTCAAAATGCGTTTTAAACGCTCGATCCCTGACACTTGTCCTGGTCAGCGGCTCTAGTTCCATTCGGATGCATAGCGGCAGGACCGTCAGGGCGGGAGAGCGTCTCAATTCCCCAGCATCACGCTGGTGAAGAGGCCACCCTTCAAAAGCCCCATGGCTAGGAGCCTTTCACAAAGGCTCCAGGGGGCGTAATGAACAATCGTCCCCCCTCCTAACCGCTAGCGCGCAGATCACACCTCCAGGAGGTGCGTCTGCCAGCGTGTCTCCATAAACCGGAAGCCCTCCCTCACAGGTTTTCTCGTGAAGATAAAATGGAGAAGACAATGATGTAAGCCACTTTGGGTCCCCATTGGGGAGAAAAGTGGGGAATAAATGAAGTAAATCAATAATAAATATTTATTGGCTCTGAGCAGGGAGGACTCTGGTCTTCACCATATTACTTGTCTAAGGGTGGTTTGCCTTTTTGCTCCTGCGTGCCTCACTCTCCAATCACTAATGATCTGCCATCGGTCAAGTCCTGTAGAATTCGGGAAGACTTGTTAGTGCCACAGGACAGTCCTGATTCTCCTCCCTAGTTCCCACTGCTCTTGGGAAGGCCAGCTTCCTCCTCCAGGAAGCTCCCTGCTGGAGCTAAAGAGCTGCCAGTTGCATCACCTCCTTTGGTGTAGTGGTTAAGTGTGCAGACTCTAATCTGATTCCCCACTCCTCCACTTGCAGCTGTTGGATGACCTTGGGCAAGCCATAGTTCTGTCAGAGGTGTTCTTGAAAAGAGCAGTTTGTGTCAGAGCTCTCTCAGCCTCACCTACCTCACAGGGTGTCTGTTGTGGGGAGGGGAAGGGATAGGAGTTTGTAAGCCGCTCTGAGTCTCCGAGTGAAGGGCGGGGTATAAATCCAGTCTCCTCTTCCTCCTCCTCTTCGTCTTCTTCTCAGACTGACCTTGACAGGCAGGCAGGCAGACAGTTCTAAAAGGAGCTTAAAGGGCAACCATGTTACTTTTCACTGAGTTAGGTGGGAGTAGGAATCCAGTGCTGTCTCCTTGAGGCAAGAAGGTCTGCCTGCTAAAGCACCTGTTTTCCCTCTTGGCTCTCAGAGAAGGTCAGTGGCTGAGGCAGGCTGGAATCCCAGATAAGCTGGTGCGGCTCTCTGCTGGGAGCGGAAGGGAATGCAGCATAACAAGAGGAGCATGAGAGATTCCTGAACCTGGGCCCCTCATCTTTCACCGTCTTTTTGCCTTCCTCTCCAGGGATGATAATGAAGACGACCCATCCCAGAAAAGTGCACAGTCCCTGCTGAGCTTCTTTGCCCGGAAAGAGGCTCCTACTGAGCGCCCTCTCCATCGCTTCTTCCATGAACGCAAGCTAGAGACGGTGACTAGCCTCTAGGGGAAAGCAGTCCCTTCCCTTCTGGCTGGGACCTGCCATGTACATGCAAAGTACTGTTATTTGTGAAGCATGATACATTTGGCTTCACAAGAAACTTTTCTCATTAACTTGTTTTTAAACAGGGGTTAGAACTCCTTTGAGCGACAGGTGAGGGTGGTAGCGTGGGAGCACAGGCATCCTGGTCAGCGGCTCTAGTTCCGAATCTCACGTTAACGTGAGTGGAGAATCTCACATTAAGGGCATTTGGGTTTCTGTGTTTTTTAGTTTCAGGTAATAAAATTTTTAAATGCATGTTTTCAGTCCTGCTTTGTGTCAATTGACCAGTGGTACTTAAGAAAAGCAGACTGAGGTGCTCCGGTGTCTGAGGCAGTTGTATCTGAAGGAATACTTTAAAAAAAAAATGAGAGAGGCTTTAACAACTCACAGCGATTGCATCAAAACCCCACTCAAGACTTCTGCTTGAGGGGAGAAGGTTCTTTCCTTCTCCATCAGGGCAGCCACAGTGAACTGCAGCATTGGAAAGCGGATCTCTGTGCTGCTGCAGGGGCGGAATGGCCTCTGGTCTGTGTGGGTGGGTGCTTGAGGCAGAGGTATTCGTATCTGTAATGAATATGTAAGTGAAACCACTATCAGTAAAGCCTTCAATGAGAATTCTCTGCAGTTTCAGTACAGGTTGACTCTGTTCCACCTTTACTTGTAAGCCATTTCTGATGGTTTAGAGAAAAAATGGGGGTGGGGAAATTTCCCTAGCTGTACATCAGGGCCAGAAACTTATATAGCAGCTAAGAGATGAAAGTCCTTGATCTGAGTCTGTCTTCAGTCATAAAGTCACTAGGGTTGCCAGGAAGCCAAAAATGTCCTGGCCTTTTAATAGAGGCATAATGTGTTGAAATGGGCTGCTGGAGCTTTTCGTGGCATGGAGGTAAATAATATCACCTGGTAAATAACATAAGCATCTGTTAAAGGGACAGGGTATTTTCCTCCAGGCCTTTTACCAACCCTGGAAGTCACTAGGTGCTTTAAATTCAGATCCCCATCTGCAGTATGGAAATAATAGTCTTTCCTTTATCTCAGTAATCATTTCAATAACTATGTAATATCTGTGAGTAAGTTTGAATAATTGTAAACATTTGAGATGCTCAGAAGAAAGGCAGGTATATAAATATTTTAAATAAATATATGTGCTAAGCATGGATATTGGCTAAAGGACCATCTTCTGCCCCTGTGAACCTGCCTGTTTACTTAGATTAGTACCTGAAGCCCTATCCGGATTCCCTCCTCCTTCTGAGATGACAGGGCCTCTTCAGTGGTGGCATCTCATTTACAGAAGGTGACATTCAACTATCATGTCTGTCCTTTAGGCACTGGGTTGAACCTGTCTCGTCAAGCCTTCTCAGGAATGTTCCTGATTTTTGTTCATCTTTATTGCTTCTACTGTCTTACTTTGATTGTTGGTTCTTTTGGTTTACCTATTGGTTCTTTTAATGTGATTTTTTGGTAAGCCGCCTTGAATATTTTTCAAAAAAGTGATATGGAATGTTTTAATAATTTAATTATTCCTCCTACTAGTAAACTTCCCATGCTTATCAATAAGGCACTGAAACAGGCCCAGCCAGAGACGAAGCAGAGGGTTCTGCATACTTGCAGGACTCCCTAGGTATGTCCAAAAACATTAATTTTGTAAACTTAAAAAAGAAAACAAAATATACTTAAATGCAGCCTGATGGGGACCAGTCATACTCATTGGCCTCCAATAGGTATGGAATGCTGCTGGTCAGATGAAAATAAGAGTCGCAGGAACTGGCATGGTTAAGGCCCCTAACAGTCTGCAATGTTCTCTCCGGAGAAAGATTAGGACTGAGCCATGATTCTACCAAACCAACAACCTCCCCCATAATATAAGATTTATAGAGGCTGTTGGTGAACCTAGGAGTCAGTGCAGGGAAAGATTAATTAAGGGTGGAGGGAAAGCACTTCCTTTAACCTTAGCTAGCTGATCCTTTCATTACCCTTTTGAGAAGGAAGCAGAACTCCTAGCAACCTAAAATATCCTGGAATTGGGAGAAATTAGACATGTTCCCTCAGTCAAAGTGGGGAAGGGAAAGTTATTTTTTTAAGTGCCTTCCCCTCCCCCATGTGGGTCTGCTCAAGTTTTGAGTTAGATGAGTTGCTTTGTGCTTACCTAGCTCAAAGGCAGTGCAAGACTGTTGGGCAACTTGAAGTTAAGGTCTAGGTGAGCCCCTGTTCCAGCCCTGGCTTCGCAGTTACACCATGGGAGGAGTGGGGTTCCCAATCCCATTGTCCTCCCACTCTGATTTCTTTTGTTATTGTCGCAGGCCAGTGAGAGGAAACTGCTTCTTGGGAAGAAAGTCTGTTTTCAGCAAACTCTTGCTTTTAAAGCTGACTGGCCAGCTCTCTCCCTCTGCTCCAGCTCTGCCCCTCACTTTGCCTGTCCTTATACCCCTGCTTGTGCCCTGAGTTTTGCACACGCTGCTCTACTACCCATTCTCTCTGTGTTCTTTGCTGTCTCGGCCTCCTCTGCTTGGAGCAGTCTCCCGTGCTCGGCCTGTCAAGCTCCTTTCCACTATCTTCAAGGCCTTTAACAAAGCCTTTCCTCAGCCCAGCCCAGCCTTACTTTATCCACTTTCCCAGGCTCATCCTCATGACTTTATCTGTCAGATAGTAAAACTGCCACTCCTGTCTCTTTGTCCTTTGGGTGGGCGAAGGGCCTGTCTCTTTTGCCATATCAGTGTTCGTCCTGACGGGAGAACTGCCTGTTCAGAAGCGCACAAGTCTGTGGGATGCCCTGGTAACTTAATCTTATGCAGAGGACGGTTATGTTGGGCAGATTTGGGGTGTGTGTGTGTCCAGCAGAACAATGGCAAAAGGTATCTTAGTTTGGAGAAAATAAGCTAGTGGTCCTTCATTGTCACAGATGTGCAAAATGTGATCTGCCATGCAGCATCCCTAGCACCATAATGCATAAGATACCTTATGTAATTAATGGGAAACAGTCCTGCCCTTCTCCAGCATCTCTTCCATGCCATTCAAATGGGCATGGAGAAAGTGGACCAGGGCCTGAAGGTGGTTTCTGCCTTCCTAATGGGTCCATTTGCAAATAGGATTCAAATCTAGTCAGTCATTTTCTTTAAAACAAATCTTTTGCTGCACATAAGCTCACACACAACAAACATATACATATATTTTTTTTAATGCCCACCCCAATACACATACAAGTACTGATAGGTTTGAACCAATACAGAATGTGCATTTTGCAACAAACATGACCAAGGAAGGGCATGAAAATGCAGCTCATAAAGTGTTCTGAAGGAATTTGTAGATGGTTTCTACTTGAGCCTACTCTCGGGTTGAGTTTGGAGGAAATTCTTAAACTGCCACATAAAGATGTGGAGGGCTCTGAGGCGGGCACCCCCTGCTCAAGGTAAGATTGTTCTCTTTACTGACAGTCCCAGTTGCTAATTAGAACAAACACCCCATGACATCACTTCTAATAGGATGCTGTGCCTTTTATCCAGAGCGCTTGAAACTTTACGTTTCCTGACTCAAATGCTGCACAGTAATAGCTACTAGCAATCTATTGATTGTACACTTTTCTCCCTGCCCACATCTGAGTTGCATGAAAGCTCCTGCTAGTCCTAGGTTTTAGCCTATGTCCTGCTGCAGCAGCTCTTGCTCTGATAGGGCATTCTCCTGGCTGTTATGTGATGGCTTCACTCAGCCAGCTATGTAGCTCTCTGGCTCCACATACTGGCCAGAAGCGTCTCTAGATCCTGCTGCCTCCATGTTGAGCTCATGTAGTGAAGGCTCTTCCTTTTTTGACTCTGTCTCACAGAGTACCTGAAGCTATGTAAGCAATTGTGCCTAACTCCTCCTGCCCAGCATCAATTACCTCACCTATTGTTTTCCACCTATACGGTCTCTGCATTCTTAAACCTGTTCCATGCCAAAGCACATCTCCCTTGTCCTTTTCTGTACCAGAGGGGAATCTTATCAAGTACCGCGACGACTAGCTCTTTGAGGTACCTGTGGACAGTAGCTAGACAGGAAAGGTGCTGGAAGTGAGGTTGTCACCAGCAAAAGACTCTAACCCTGTCTTCCAAGCTAGACAAAATGAAGAAAGCTGGGGAGACTAAACTGGCCATGGGTAGGCTTGAGGGAGATGAAGGTGCCCTTTAGGGACAAACTGTAGTTCTAGATCCCAGTTACAGTGCCAGATCTGTTTCCTACTCCATGACCACACCCAGATTGCACAGAGCTAGACAAGATGGCAAGAAGCTGGTAAAGGTGGGACATGACAGATTTGCATAGATCACAAGTGATCCCCCCGAGACCCAGGCAATCACAGGGGAGGGGGTTGTTTTCCCCTGGAAGGGTGGCTTCATTGGATCAGAACCCACTCCCGCTTCCCTCCACATCTTCCATGAAGACAGAACGTTTCTGTAGGTTCTTTTTCAGACGCTGGAGCAGGAGGCTACCTGGACAAAGCCCTTTGCGGCCCACTCTTCTGCTGTCCACCTTTATGGTTTCAAGATCCTCAGTGCTGTCACTATCTTCATAGTGAGAATGAGAGGCTGAAATGCCTGGGTCAGAAGCAGTCAGTGTCAGGCACTCACAGGGGTCAGTGCTTACTGTGAAAGAGTCATCCCAGATGGTCTCACAGAGCTCCTTCCCATCCATGTACATCTGAGGAAGGAAAAAGAGTGATGTAAGCCAGGAGGCAGAGCTTTGATGCAGCTTTCAGTTGGTGTCTGAGTGGTACAGACTCATAGAAGTACAGGAGTGACAAGCCGAGGAACCTCTCTGGTAGTGAGAACACAGACTAGAACAGTGATGGCGAACCTTTTAGAGACCCGAGTGCCCAAACTGCGACCCAAAACCCACTTATTTATCGCAAAGTGCCAACACGGCAATTTAACCTGAATACTGAGGTTTTACTTTAAAAAAAACAACTCCTACATTAACTTAAGATGATCCAAACAAAGTAAGGAAAGCAATCCCAAATGCTTTCATTTACTTAAAATTATTTGGCAGAGAATTCGACACTTTAATGATGGTCTGGGCCTGGCTGAGGTGATGGCACGCGTGCCCGCAGAGAGGGCTCTGAGTGCCACCTCTGGCACCTGTGCCATAGGTTCGCCACCACTGGACTAGAATATTTGTGGAGGGAACCCAGAAATCTTCATGGCTTTGTTGGTTCTGATGGCTTTTACTGAATTCAGAGAATGTCAGCATTTCTGTACCCTGCCCCCATGACCTACTTTTCAATATTTATTTGATGCAAATAGCAGTGTTCTGTACAGTGTTCATTCTCACCATCAATCTGGTTACACATGTAGAATAGTTCTAATACAGTCATCAACATTTACTATCTGGATAAATAGGGAAAGGCTGTGGCTGAATGGTAAGAGTATCTGCGTTGTATGCAAAAGTTCCTAGGTAAGGCTCAAGCATTGGCATCTCTAGGATCAGTGCTGTAGAAGACCTGAACCTGAGACCCTGCAGAGCTGGCTGACCTTGAGAGACCAGTGGTTTGCCTTTTAGGGATGCCCATACTCAGACTAAAAACTGACACACAGTAACATTTAAACAGAAGTCAGAGCAGATCCTTCAATCATCGTGTGAGTATGCCAACCCCCTGTCTATCAGGAGGGGTTGTTTCAACCCACAAAAGACCCCACAGGGGTACCCCCAGGAGTCCATGTACCAGGCAACTTGACATAAGTAGACACAAAGATGCACGCCAGGACTGGCAGGCCCCATAATCATGCCTAGGAAGTGACCCTGGAAAGCACATGAGATCTTGCTCTGACAACTGTGACTCCACCCCCACCCCCGTTGACATCTGCATACTCCGGACAATGGACTTGCCTGGCCCCAGAGTTACTTCTTTCAATCTCGATAATCCTATCAATCTGATCTCATCTTTCCTCCTCACATTTCCTTCATAGTGAAAAGTCCTAACTTCTTTCCTACATGCCAAAGCCAGGTGGCTCATCAAACAGTATTGTTTCCATTTTGATTAGTTTAAATTAGCAATCCACTAGTCCTTCAACCACCAGAGAAGTAATCAGGAACCCAACCCAAATTGTACTTTGCATCTAGAAGAGAATCTCCAGTCTCTTGTCCAGTTCTGGGAACTCTATATGAAGTTCCCAAACAACGTTTTATCCCTGATTAATCTCATCAGTGCTTTGTTCTGAGGGACCCCTCCCATTAGCAAGCACTCTGGACACCTTTTGGGGTATAACTAGCCCATCACAACTTTATTCCCGTGGTCTTGGGCGCCTACCAACACCCACCTCTTGCTGAGGCCTGCCATTTAGCTAAATTCCCCCAGTAACTGAAGGCAGTGACTCAGCCTCTTAATATCTATGCTGGTAGGGATAACACTTGCTTTCAGGTGGTAGGCATTCAGGGGCACCTTGAAGACTAAAAAAAAGAACAGTTTGCTGGAATAAACAATGTGATATGTTTAATGACATGAGTGCTGAAATTAAAGGTATTAGTCTTTAAGGTGTCAGCAGACTTCTGTTTTATTTTGCCACTACAGACTAACATGGCTACTATCTGGACTTTGCATGACCAGCAAATCGGATGCTAGTTCAAATGTTAATTACAAGTGAGTCACCATATATATCACAGAGACTGTTTATTTAGAAGGAGGAGGAGATAAGAGTGTTGTGGATATGTGGAGGCTTGGTCTAATCTTTCTCTTTCTTAAATGTTTGGATTTAGAAAAAGCCCAGCAGGAACTCATTAGCATAATAGGCCACACCCAACAGCAGACACTCATTAGCATAATAGGCCACATCCAACAGCAGACACTCATTAGCATATTAGGCCACACCCTTGACAGCACATTAGCATATTAGGCCACACCCCCATGTTACCAGAAGTGTGGTCATCCAGCCACACACCCCTTTTGCTTCTTATTCTGTTTACCTTGTAAAAACCCAGAGCTTTTTTTGTAGCAGGAACTCCTTTGCATGTTAGGCCACACACCCCTAATGTAGCCAATTCTAATGAGTTTCTGCAGTTGGGTGTGGCCTATTATGCTAATGAGTTCCTGCTGGGTGTGGCCAACTCAGGAGCCAGCTGGAACTCCGTTCCTGTGCGTTCCTGCCCAAAAATAGCCCTGGATTTTGTTAAAATGTTAAAATGAGCTGCGGTGGCTAAGATGCTGAACTGCAGGCTGTGGAAGGTCAGTAGTTCAGCAGTTCGAGACCCGGGTGCCGCAAGACGGAGTGAGCTCCCATCTCTAGTTCCAGCTCCTGCCAACCTAGCAGTTCGAAAGCAAGAAATTGCAAGTAGATAAATAGGTACAACTTCGGTGGGAAGGTAACAACGTTCCGTGCGCCTTGATGTTTAGTCATGCCGGCCACATGACCACAGAAACGTCTTCGGACAGCGCTGGCTCTTCGGCTTTGAAATGGAGATGAGCACCGCAACCCTAGAGTCAGATTCGACTGGCTTTCGAGCAAGGGAACCTTTACCTTTATGCCTTTTCATGAGGGCTGAAAATATTATTCTGTAAAAGACTAGAATTTTCTAGAAAACCCCAGGGCCTGAGATAACAACCATCAAGTTCCCAGTAAAGCACTTGTCACACCACTTATTTGATTTTAGTAACTTTTGTTGTTTGGGCTGGCTGAATTGTAATTGATGCCTGCCTTCCTGGGGGGGAGGGGAGTCCCAATTCCTGTTCATCCCCTTAGCTTCAAAACAATTGCCTCTCTCTCTTAAAACAGAGCTGCCCACAGAATCAGTCCAGAAGCCATTCCCTGGCTGTTGGCACTGAGGAGGAGGTGGCAGCACTGCGTCTGTTGTTTGCTGTCCTCACCTGGCCATATGAAATGCACTTCTGACTGCAGTTATTCCCATCAGGTCCCCAGTGCCAGTCGGTAAGCCAATTGCGAGCGCAGGTCAAGTCTTCCTTGCAAGCATCATACCTGTGAGGCGAGATGGGATGGGGAAATAATGAAGGCAGGTGGAGCTTCACAGTAGAATTCAAAGTTGTGGCTCCTTAAGCTAGGCTATTCGCAGGCACAAACGGTATGCAGAACATTTGTTCTTTCCTTAGACCTGCTGGGACAAATGCTGTAACAACAGCCCACAAGTTGCCTTTGAATGGGAAAAGCTGCTTCCCGTGGGCCCAGTCGGGAATGGAGAAGTGACACAGAGGGAGAGTGCAGAACCCTTATCCCATACTCCATATGAGGGGTGATTTGGAACAGGGATAACCATCCCTCCCTTTATCACATCTCCATTACTGATTGTGCCCGCCAGAGGTAGTTTTTCCATTTTGCTCCTAGTTTTGCCCTGATGTTGGGAGTCAGTTGGTCTGGGAGGAAACTGCTTCTAGCACTACAGTAGGGCAAGGTGGGGAGGTGGTATAGGAAGGAGCATTTAGTTCTCCTCACCCTAAAGATCCAAGTTAAGGAAGAAAACTTCACATCACTGTTGTCACACCTTCCTATAGTCACTCTGCAAATCAAATTTTAATTACCTATTAAATTGGGATGTTATTTCCTGTCTGTTGATAGGGAGGATCCTTTAGCTGTAGGGTACCATCCCCAAGAATTATTCAACAAGTGTCTGGGAGCAAAGAGTTACAGCAGTTAATGTGTCTGTAATGATTTCATGTTTAACTGTGTGTGTGTCTTTAAAAGTTTGGTTGCATGACTGTATGATAGTCTAGAGTGGTTGAAACAGGCAAGTGGTGTGATTGGTGAGTGACAGAGAGGGGGAGGGGTTTTGGAAGTGAGGCTGTGTGGAGGATATGTATGTCTATCAGGAGACAGAGATTTGACAGTTGATGAAGACAGTTGATGTTCAGTTAAGCAGTTTGGTTCTGAGTTCTGTGAGAGAAGCAGGAGTTCAGTTAAGCTCTGTGTATGAAAGAAGTGAGAAGCCATTCTGTGTGAAAACAGTTAAGCTGTCTGTTGATGTTGTTCAGAGAAGAAGAAAAGTTATAAAAAAAAGTCTGAGTGACAGACTGTAGTGAACTTATAAGACCTTGAGTATAAGGTTACAAAGTTACTGGAAACATCCCTGTCAGTAAGGGAGAAGCTTGTGAGAGACACCAAGCAATTGTTCAAATCATTCACATTACTGTTTACATTGTTCTACCCTCGTATTTATGCTTTATTTAAATAAAACCTATTTCATTCAAGTCTGCCAGCTCTGAAAGAAATAAGTCTCAGGAAACACATAGACCCTCATGAAAGCCTAAAACCCTCGACCTATCTACCCAGAAATAGAGAAAGCATAAAGGTTTGGAAATCCTTTTTAAAACCCTTTTAAAGTAAAACCAGACCTCCCCAGTTAAGGGGTTGTCACAGTGTCCTATATAACACAATGGAACTGAAAATAGAACGTAGTAATTCAATCAATTCCTTGAATTCCATTCATAAGGAATCTAAAATTAAGATTTTTGAAACAAAAACAGAAAATGAAAAAACTCATGTAAACATCTTGACATACATATCATCAACATATCTAATTTTCAGTGTGGCTCCATCTGTGGATACTTAAATCCAGAAAGCGAATCCATGAACAGGCAAGATAGATCTTTCTATAAATCTGAGAAAAGCCCCAGGTTTGCCGAAAAATCTGAACTCTAACAAAACAAAATGTTTTTTTTTAAATGCAGAACCTGTACCTTTAAGAAATGAATGTCCTCTGATATCTCATTGGCCAATCTGGGGGTTGCTAAGCAAGTACAAGAATATTGCCAGCCTTCAAATCTTGGTTTCTATCAGTAAAACGCAGGGGGAAGGCTTTTTTGGGGGGGCTATTTTGGCTTCCCAGTCCACCCCTGCTCTCCTACCTCCTGTCTTGGATGTAGGACATATCAGGGCAGGGGCACCAGAAACTACCAGGCACCTTGCTGCAATTCAATTTGCGCAATTCAGCCAGGTGTGGCAGGAACTACTGGATGACTTGATGTCATGCAACTCACCTGGATCCACTGGCAGCCTCAGCACAACTTGTGCTACTTGGATGGGCCTAGCACTGGCTCACGCCAATGACCTGCTTCTGCATGACTTTTGCAACTGGGCCAGACTTTTCCCAGGGAGAGGCTGCCAGGGGGAGGGGAAGCTGAGAGCCAGTGTGGTATAGTGGTTAGAGTGTCAGCCTAGGATCTGGGAGATCCAGGTTCAAATCTACATACTGTCATGGAAATTTGCTGGGTAACCTTGGGCCAGTCACTCTCTCAGACTAATCTGTCTTACACGGTTGCTATGAGGATAAAATGGAGAAGGGGGGGATGATATAAGATGCTTTGGTTTCCATTAGGGAGAAAGGTGGAATAGAAATGAAGTAATTATATAATAAATAAAGCTGAAGATTGGGGGAGGCAGATAAAAAAGGCTGGTTGTTGAGAAGGAAAGAAGGAAGCAGGAAAAGGGGAGAAGATATGGGGGCTGCTAGGAGGAGGGACAGAAGAAATACTGTGGAGAAGGTACAGGGGAAAAGGAAGTGACTCATGCAAGTCTGCAGGTTCCCCGCTTGTAAATAAATACTGGTCATTTGCTAATGTTCCACTATCTTAAACCATTTTTTCCACCATCCCTTCATATCCCACATGATGTCTCCCCTGCAGACTTAACTCACCATTGATCACAGAAATTTTGGCAAAGAGGCACAGCCAGCACAGCTGTGGGTCGCTGAGGATGAGGCCACTGGGCAGCAATGGGAGAGCAACGATAAAAACATTCCACTTGCTGAAAATACTCCTCACATCTGTAGGGGAGAGGTAAACATGGACATCAAAAAGGCAGTAACTAACTTCCTAAAAGATGGGTCAGGGGTCACCTGTATATCATTCTTGATATATACATCATTCTTGAGAGTGAGTCTCCACAAGATATTGAACCACAAGCAGAAGATGAGAGGAAAAAGTAGGGCAAAGATCAACAAACCCAGCGAGGCCCTGTAGCCTACCTACCAAGGGGAATTTCATAACAAAGGCCACCTCATGCCACCCAGAGGTAACAACCCCATGGCTGCTATGAAAAGAGGGATACAACTGGCTATAGCAGGCAGCTTTTTTTTTTTCCTTTGGAGGGCTGGGGCTATGCCTGACCTGCGGCTGAGGCCCTCACAGCGATTCCAGTAGATGTCATTGGCTTTGGAAAGGTCCTGGATAACATCTGGTGAGCAGCAGGCATCTGTGAAAAGAACCAATCCATCAGCACCTTCTGGACCGAGATGACTATCAAGGTTAGTACTGAATTACTCTGACTGGCACCAGTTCTCCAGGATTGCAGGTAGAAGTGTTTCCCATCATCTGATCCTTTTAAATTGGAGATACTGTGAATGCAGCTTGAGACCTTCTGCATGCAAAACAGATGCTCTACCACTGAGCCACAGCCCCATTTCTGCAACAACTGCTGTTCTCACTTGATAAGCTACATGTATGAAATTGCCATCAGGTATGAGATGAATTACCAGATACATCACACACACACCCCGGGGCTCTGCAGGATCTGCACATGAACCCACGGATATTTTTTAAAGCTCACACAGACACAGGGAGTATCACTCCTAAGATGCGGTGCTCTATAGAGTTCCCTCTGTATCTTGTCCCAGGTGTGGCCCTGATAATTCCACAGGACTATTCATTGTTTGAGTTCAAGGTTGCTGAGAGGCGAGAATAAAGACACAAGATTCTGGGGGGCCCATGAAGTTGGGCAAGTAATGTGATTTGCTTTCATATTATTTTTGAATTTGGACAGGGAGATACAAGAGAATCACAGAGAAACCCTTTGTTTGGAGGCCCTTGGTGTTCGACAAGTCAAATTTTGATCAGAGTTCTGTCATAATTTCAGCTTCCAAAGGAAAATGCATGTTCTTCCTATTAGCATTTCTCCCTGAATAAGCGCTCAGGCTGAACACATGTCAAAAGTATTTGCTTCCTTGGCTGCTTGTGAAGGCATAAGCTGTTTGTTTACTTTGTTTAGGGTGCCAGCTTCTTGACTTGGAATCCAGGACCATGCAAGAGAAAATTCAGTTACTGAAAGTCTGTAGTGAGACATCTGGAGGTTGCTAATTTAGAAGGACACAACAGCAGCTGTGTCATTTGTTGCTCAGTGTGGTCATGTATAATGGAGAATTAAACACTGATTGATAGTTCCTTCCCCATACTTCACAGACCAACTACATTAGGTAAAGCCTCTATTATACAACATGGATATTGCCCAGCCCAAAAGTGTATGGAACCTTTGGTTGCAAACACATCATAAAACATTATTGTCCTGTAATTCAGTCATCATGTTTGTGATGGACAATACCATGTTATATTTTATATGACTGTTCACAGAAGTCAAAAATATGGAGCCAGAAAACAGATGTTTGCAATTCCCTGTGAGAAACTGAAACTCAACCATCTGAGTGTTAGGTCCTTGTCCATTGGCTGTGCAGAATTTGAAGAGACAGAAATAGTTGTGAGTGCTATACTATGAATGGGTTTATTACTGTGGATTGTATGTCATCATCCTGCTCACCTAAGGACAGTGCAAGATGTGTCCTGCCCAGGAGACGAACCTCTTGCAGCAGCAGGCTACATCATGTGACAACAGAACAGGCTGCCCTTATCTGAGTATGGGATACAACAGGCTCTGCCCAAAGTGGCACATGATGGGACTCAGAAATGTCCTTAATATCTGTGGATATTTCCTTAACGAGAGTTAATTGTGAAAGAGAGTTTTCTGATAGCACTGATCTCGTATGGAAATTTGTAGAAGTTAATATTTCTCCTCCCAGAAGAGGAGAGAGACAGATGTTCAAGTGTGTGTGGAAAAATACCAGTTGGGGAGTGTTGAACAGACAGAAGGGGGGCGGGGAAAGAGAGATAAGTTCTTCAACAGAGGAGCACCTTGGGATGTAGTCTCCCTCTCTGATGTAGGATAACCGATTTGCTGTTTTGTAGGAATGTCTCTATCAGTGTTCAACTTGTATAATTATAAATAAAGCAACTATTACAAAAGCTTATCTAAAAGAACTGATCCAAGTACCACTGCTCATGAAACTTTTTACTGTTTGTAGAAGAGAGGATTATTAATAAACTTTTGCTTATGTTTTTTCAGAGATAGCAGATAAATCTCTTGTTTTGAAATTCTTAGGTGGGCAGCATTCCTGGGTGGAATAAAATTCCACTGAAATAACTTACCCATAATTTGTTTAGGAGCACTGTGTTTATTCAGGAGGGCATTTTCCTGAATTTATAGCCCACATAGGTAAAGGTTCTCTTGCTCGAAAGCCGGTCGAATCCGACTCTAGGGTTGCGGTGCTCATCTCCATTTCAAAGCCGAAGTCAGCGCTGTCCGAAGACGTTTCCGTGGTCTTGTGGCCGGCATGACTAAACACCAAGGTGCACGGAACGCTGTTACCTTCCCACCGAAGTGGTACCTATTTATCTACTTGCAATTTCTTGCTTTCGAACTGCTAGGTTGGCAGGAGCTGGAACTAGAGACGGAGCTCAGTCCGTCATGCGGCACATTCGGGTCTCGAACTGCTGAACTACCGATCTTCCGCAGCCTGCAGTTCAGCGTCTTAACCACTTGAGCCACTGCAGCTCCTAGTAGATAAATAGGTACCACTTCAGTGGGAAGGTAACAGTGTTCCGTGCACCTTGGCGTTTACTCATGCCGGCCACATGACCATGGAAATGACTAGTGCTTAAATATTCCCAGGCCCCCCCCCCCCCCCGTATCTTTCAGACATAATGAATGGACTAATCCAGGCTGGTTCTGTAGTAGATTAGTCAGGAAGGTCACCTCCCATTCCATAACAGCTGAGTACAAAGGAGGCCAGATAGAAACTCTATTTTTTCCCTTCAGTTTGCTGCTACAGTTGCCATCTATTTTAGTGGTTGCATTTTTGAGCTTTTAACAGCAGCCCAAGGAATTTAGAAGATTTTTTAATGGCATGGAAAAAAACATCATTTGCCAAACTTCTGTGTTCTGTGCAGCTATTAAGCCATGGCTAAACATAGAGAGGAGACATCTCCACCCCGCATTCTGCACCTGTGATGTTAAAGGCAAAAGAAGAACTAGAATGGGGCCAGTAAAGAGGCTTCTTTAAAGACATGTCATCCATTTACAACCTGTACTGAATCCAGCAGAACATGCTCTGTCTAGCGCACATTGGAAGACCTATGAAGCGGTGCTGGTGGTGGCAAAGAAATGTTATTTCTCTGCAACAATTGCATCACCGAGTTTTATTTATTTATTTTTTATTGATTTCTATCCCGCCCATTCCGGCCTAGGCTGGCTAGTTTATGACCATCCCAGTTTTTTATGGTATCTCAACATCTGCTAATTCCTAAATCTGAGCCTGTATTGTCTCAGGAACAAACAATTAGCTGTGATAATTTTGCAAAGTTTTCTACTGATAAAATATCATAAACTCACTCTAATCTGAATGCTGGTTGCAATATAGGCCAATTAGTAACTCATGGTACCTTTCCTTGGCCATTCAAAGAGGTGGTTGTCTGTCCACTGTATAAAAAACAATCCCTACATATAAATGATGTGGCCAATTATCACCTAGTCTCTAATCTGCCCTTTCTGGGCAAATCAGCTGAGAGAGCAGTAGCAGATGAACTCCAAGTCTTCTTGGCTAACTCATCTGCTCTGGACCCTTTTCAGTCTATTCAGGCCAGACTATGGGATAGAGATGGCCCTGTTGGCTTGTGAACCTCTGTCTGAAGGTAGGCAAAGTCCATACTTTTTGGCTGCTCCTGCTGGACTTATCTGCAGCCTTTGATCATGCCATCCTGTTGAGGCATTTGGAAGCAGAAGTAGGTATCGGGATGTACCTTGAACTGGTTTACATCTTTCCTCGTAGATTGGACTCAGAGGGAGACTACTTTTCTTCACTGTGGGAGCTATCCCGTGGGGTTCCACAGGGTGCAATCTCATCTCCCATGTTATTCAACCTCTATGGAAAGTCCTTAGGAGAAAGCAACTTCCGGTTTCAGCGGCACGAATGGCGGGTGTGCTCCATTGGAGCTCTGATAGGAGCAGCCCATGACGGGCGGATGAGAGGGGTGCCAAATGAATCCGCCCCCCCAGAGCCCTTGTAGGGGGCTCCCAGCCTGGGGTGTGAGGGGAGCCTCTCCCAAAGCTACGACCAAGGGATAGAGGCTCCACTTTGCCCCAATAGGTCCTTCCGCTGCGGCACCATTATGGCAATCAGAGGCACACACTGGATAAGCGAACAGGGGATGAAGTGTTTTTGCAAAGCTCATCTTTTGCAGCTGGCATGGAGTGAAGCGTGAGTGTTAATCTTCATTAACTGAGTATGCAGTAAAGCAGCCATCTGAACCCCCCGAGTATCAACGACGGAGGGGGAGGGAGTATGCTACCCCCCCAACTTTAAGCAAACTGTTAAAGCGATCCAGGGGGCGAGGGGACACAATATTTTTTGGACTTAAAAAACTTTCCCTGAATTGTAAACAGTGACTAATCGGGCAGAAAAGATGGCGACGAGAACAAAGCACTCTCCCGAAACTGCCAGACAAGCACTTCTGGCTGCTAAACCAGAAGTAAATACTGACTTTCCCAGCATGTTAGCTACAGCATTGCACCCTCTGTTGGATCAGATGACTAATCTCAACAGCAACTTTGAAGCACTCCCAAAACAACTTAAAGACACAAGTATAAAAACAGAGGAGACAGCAAAATCGGTGAAAAAAGTTGAAGCTAAGACAAAAACAATTAATCAAAGACTGGAAGTGGTGGAGAAAGAGAGGACCTCTGATAAAGATCAGCTTTTAAGACTCCAAATGGAAAAATCAGCCTACGTTCTGAAATTTCAAGGTGTCCTTGAACTGAAGGGTGAAGGAAATTTTAAGTGAAGCGTTGGCCCCAATGACAGGTTTAACAGCGGATTTACTGCAAAGCGACATGGACATGATCTATCGGACATATCCAGAATTTATCAAGGAAAAAAACCTGCCAGGGGAGGTACTGGTGAAATTCTCAAAGAGATCAACAAGAGACATGGTGCTCAAGGCCACAAATGGGGCAACCTTAAAAATCAAAGACGAAGAAATTAGAGTCCTAAAAGACATACCATTTGAGATAAGAAAGAAGAGGAAACAATATAAACACTTAATTATTTTTTTACAGAAAAATGCCACACCTTACAGATGGTTAATACCTGAGGGACTTATTTTCAACTATAAAGATAAGAAAGAAAAGATTGACTTTGTCCTAAAAGCAAAGCAGTTCTTGGAGCAGCAACAAAGACCAGCGGAAGAAAAAACAACAACAGAGGGACAAGAAGAAGAAGATGGAAGCAGCATATATGGCTCAGGAAGCTCTGAAAATGCAGCGAGCAGTACTCCAGAAGATGAGCCTCTGCCCCCAAAGTCCTGAATGTCCAATGGAAATTTGACAAAAAGAAGCATAAGGGAAAGAAGTAGAAATAACATAACTTTGTAATTTCGAAAGTCTAATAGCTTAAATGTTACTTGATTTAAATCTATATATGCCAGTTTGCTATAAAAGCTTTAAAATAACCTCACTTCATTGATCTTATTATAGAGGAAACTTTGTTTAAGTGAATTATTAATTATATTGTATGATCCTTGTTTAGCTTAAGTTTGTTTAGGTTAGGTACTGGCTATCATATACCAAGACCTTCGTGGCCCTGGATCCTCATATCTGCAAGACTCCAGCTATGTTCCATCACAATAACATTGCTCTTCTGAACAGGGCTTTCTGCAGATGCCACCCAGCAAATGGGCAAGATTGACAGCTGCCTGTACACATGCCTTCTCTGTAGCGGCCCCCACCCTGTGGAATATCCTACCCTATGAGGTTAAGAAGACTCCCACTTTATTCGCATTTTGCAAACTATGTAAAACAGAATTGTTCAGGTTGGCATTTTAAATAAAGTGAACAGGGCTACATTATAACTGATTGATCCAGGAAAATGCACTGTTTCTACTTATGTAATACCATATTCTGTGTTGTTTCATATGTCATGTTTAATACTTATGCTTTCTTCAGATGACAGCTTCATTTCAAATTTCTGCAACCCTAGTCTTATCACATTGCTCATTCGATGTATCCTCCTATTGATTGCACTGATTTACTTTGTGGAATCCACCTTGGTCTCGGTGAGAAAGCTGGACTATAAATAATGTAGAATAAATAAAAATAAAAATTCCAGGGCTTTTCCAGTAGTACAGACAATGCTCTGGATAGGGTTGCCAAACCCCCCAGTTTGCCAGGGGTCCCCCGTTTTGTGGGGAGGGGGTTTCTACCCGCCGCCTGCCAGATAGCCGGCGGGGGAAGCCCCACCCCAACCCCAACAGCCACCCATCTCTCTCCCTTTAAGTGTGTGGAACCCGTGTTTCCTCCCAAGCCCAATCTCTGCAAGCTTGCAGGGAAATGCCAGCTTCGTGCTCTTAAAAGGGAAATGCAGTTGCTCTTAAAGGGGAAACGCCAGCTCCTGCATTTAAAAGGGAAACGCCGGCTCCTTTAAGTGCAGGGAACTGCTGTTTCTGGAGATCTGGCGGGTGCACGGGCGGGTGAGGGGGGGACGTCCCCAATGTGACATCATCACGTCACCCCGCCCCCTCCAGGAACGCCCCCAAAGTCCCCCGCTGGGGGTGGAAGATGGACTTGGCAACCCTAGCTCTGGAATAGGCTACCAGCAGAATATGGACTATTGCTGTGGTTCTGTTTAAGCAAGCCTTATGTTGAGTTCTGTGCTGCTGATCAAGATGTCCACTTTTGGAAGTCATATTTTTATCTGTATTTAATCCCTTGTTGCAGGGAAAAGCAGCCTCAAAACAATATTTTAATGATTAAGTAATCAATACTTACTCTCTCTATAGAGGTTGCAGGTGTCCAGGTGTTCTTCTGGGCCTGGACTTGCTTTGTGCTTCCCTCCAGGCAAGCAGCGATCCTCTATGCCCAGAGCACCTGCCCACAGCACCACCAAAGCCCAAGCTGTACCCATTAGCCAAACAGGGCCACCAAAACCACTACTCATGGCTACCTGAGAAGAAAAGACAGGGGTGGGAATTGACCAAGTCAGTTTGGACAGAACTTCTCTTTCTTTGTAGCCTCTCTCTGGCCCATGATAAGCCACTGCGAAGTCCTATCTGCAGCTTTTCCCTTTGTCTATTTAACTTCAAAGGGAAAAAACTTCCTGCAGCTGCTAACTCCCTCCAAGTCATTCAAGGCATGCCAGTTGTAGATGACTCTTCAACCACCAGATTAGGTTTAGCTGGCCTGGGAAGCACCAGAAGCTCCTGCCCTCTCCCATGAAAGGCAGTCAAGGCCTTAATAATAATCAAAAGTTCAACCACTCACAACTCTGTAACAACAACACTTTTCTTATATAAGCAAGACTGATATCTGGTAAGGGTTTGGCTTCCAGGTAAGATTTGTGTTCTGGGGTGCCAACATTTCAACTGGCCTCTGTGTCCATGTTTTTAATAAAGGCTCAGTCTGTGGAAATTAGTAGGTGATAAATGTTTATCTCTACACTGTAAATAAAAGCTTCATCTGCTAATTCTTGCACATCATGCCATTGTTAAAGGTAAAGCTACAGAAGATAGCTGAAGAACTGGCACCCCCAGGATCTTCCCATGATTTTTGCTGCTGTTTTTCCTGCTGCTGTTTTTTGGCTTGATGAAGAGCTCAAACATTGAACGTATCAATGATCCTAAACCAACAAGATTTGTCCCAAAAACTCATAATACTTTGCCTATTACTTCATCTCTTAGATGAAATCTAAGGGAGACAGAAAATGCAGAGAGAGATAAAGTGGCTCATGGAGTATGTAGCAAACCCTGGGCACCAGTTATACCAGACTGTTCCACATCAGCTCTGCTGAGCCACTATCTAGAACTCACTGTGCTGCTTTGGACAAATTCCTGTATGTGTCAGCTATCTTCTGGGACTCTCATCATCATCATCATTAAAATTTCTATCCCGCCCTTCCAGCCAGGGCCGGCTCAGGGCAGTGTACATAAAATAGCATAAGAATTACAATAATATAGATTAAAATTAAGCAACATCAGTTAAACAATGCTAAAACCATAAAACATAAAAAAGTGCTAGTGTCAATAATTTCACAGCAATGTTTTTACTAGGTTCTCTCATCTCGCCATCAGCTCCTTGGTCTTCTTAGATCATCTTAGGCAGTAGGGTCAGGCTGTCATTGGAAGTCCCAGGGAAACAGGGCTCTCCAACCATAGGCTGTCAGTTATTAGTAGTGGTGGCAGCTCCAAAGGTCTGGCGGAAAAACTCCATTTTACAGGCCCTACAGAACTGCAAAAGGTCCCACGGGGCCCTGGTCTCTTCCGGGAGCTCATTCCATTAGATTGGAGCAGCCACCGAGAAAGCTGGTTGTTGCAAGCCTGGACTCCTTAAGACTCAGGAGGGCCAGCCAATTCTGGGTCCGTGATCACAGCACTCTGGTGTACATATGGGGAAAGGCGGTTCCTCAGGTATGTAGGTCCCTAGCCATATAGGGCTTTAAAGGTAAGAACCAGCACCTTGAAGCGAATCCAGTATGCTATAGGCAGCCAGTGCAATGTCTTAAGTACAGGCTGGATGTGGTCCTGAATAGGGACCCCCATCAGAAGCCTGGCCGCAGCATTTTGCACCAGCTGCAGCTTCCGGATTTGAGACGAGGGCAGCCCCATGTAGAGGGCATTACATTAGTCCAGTCTCAAGGTGACCATCACGTGGGTCACTGTTGCCAAGTCATTTCGTTCGAGGAATCCATCATTCATGAGGAGAATGTAGAAAGTGGGTTTCAAAGTACTCTGAGAATCATACAGACACAGAAAAAAATCAAGGCCTAGAAAGGAAGCTGGGCTTCTAAACTCTTATAGAGAATTCACCCTACATGGTTTCTACTCCCTGATAAACTGCTCTAAATCAGTTCTCAGATCATAACATAAGAGCAGTCAATGTTGGATCAGGCCAATGGCCCATCTAGTCCAACACTCTGTCACACAGTGGCCAAAAATACCAGGTGCCATCAGGAGGTCCATTAGTGGGGCCAGGACACCAGAAGACCTCCCACTGTTGCCCCCCCCCCCAAGCACCAAGAATACAGTGCATCACTTGCCCCAGACTGAGAGTTCCTATCTATACCTTGTGGCTAATAGCCACTGATGAACCTCTGCTCCATATGTTTATCCAGTTCCCTCTTGAAGCTGTCCAAGCATATAGCTGCCACCATCTCCTATGGCAGTGTCCCTCACAGGTCCCTCATCCTCAGATCTTTCACACACTTTCTACAATCTGAGCCCTTCCACTGAAGAGGAGTAAATCACCCAGCACTACGGAAATAAAAGGACCTCAATTTCCAAACTTACCGTAGTTGTAAATACAAATATTTCCTGCCCTTGATTTACTGGCAGTGCAAGAACATATATTGGATTTCTCTTGAAAAAATGAAGCATTGGAAAGTGAAATACATCTAATCCACACTCACTGCTGCTTTCTGCTGTGTCTTTGAGAAAGTGTGCCAAAGGACAAAAATATCACCGTTAACAAGAACTTTCTGGGCAAAGTAGCCTCATCTTTCCTTTTGCTGTGTATGCTTCAGTGAAGATGAACAGGAGTCTTGAGACAACTTCAAGACTAAGGAAAAATTGTTCTGGCATAAGCTTTCATGGGCAAACAGCGCCCACTTCTTCAGATACAATGAGTGTCTCCTTACTAGGCAGAACTTTTCTGCAGAAGGTATGAAAAAATTAACAAATAGCAGGGTCACAAGGCTATTAAAACACGGGAAATACAAGATGAAATGTAATGTAAAATTCAAATCTAAAAAGAAAAAATTGTTTTTTCAGTTTATGTGTATTTTAACTCCGCTTCAGTGGTGTGTTTTTGTTTAGTTTTAACGGTTTTCGTAAGATGCACTTTTATGATGTATATCTTTAATCTGTTAGCTACCTTGGTGGATCTGATGAGGGTGGAAAGGCAGGGTATATGTTTTGTAAATAAATAATAAAACATTGTCTTGATTAGATTTGAATCTACATTTCACCTTGCATTTCCTCTACTTCTGGCCCCTTGACCCTGACCTACATAAAATGACTGCATAGTGAGAATCCATTCATTGCATCTGAAGAGATTTCATCTCTAGCCCACGGATAACATTTGGTTTGCCTTTAGAGTGCCATGTGACTCCTGTTTATATTTGCTGAAACAGACTAATACGGTTCACCCCTGGAATTAATTTTAGTGAGTTAGCCTCATCTATAGCTCTTAGGAGGTGAAACACCAGCTTTAGATCACCAGCTGCCTGGTGAAAGGGTCACCTTGGATGGGAAACAGACTGTCAAGCGAAATGTGAGATCAAGCCTTTTTTTCAAAAACATTCTCAGGCCAACAATTAAAGCCCAATTCCTTAGCGTTTCCAGTCTGGGTCACACATAAGGTTGCCAGTTCCCAGGTGGGACCTGGGGATCCCCTGGAATTACATCTCATATCCAGACTACAGAGATCAGTTCCCCTGTAGAAAATGGATGCTCTGGAGGGCGGACTCTATGGCATTGTACCTCACTGAGATCCCTGTCCTCTCCAGGCTCCACCCCTAAATCTCCGGGATCTTTCACACACTTTCTACAATCTGAGCCCTTCCACTGAAGAGGAGTAAATCACCCAGCACTACGGAAATAAAAGGACCTCAATTTCCAAACTTACCGTAGTTGTAAATACAAATATTTCCTGCCCTTGATTTACTGGCAGTGCAAGAACATATATTGGATTTCTCTTGAAAAAATGAAGCATTGGAAAGTGAAATACATCTAATCCACACTCACTGCTGCTTTCTGCTGTGTCTTTGAGAAAGTGTGCCAAAGGACAAAAATATCACCGTTAACAAGAACTTTCTGGGCAAAGTAGCCTCATCTTTCCTTTTGCTGTGTATGCTTCAGTGAAGATGAACAGGAGTCTTGAGACAACTTCAAGACTAAGGAAAAATTGTTCTGGCATAAGCTTTCATGGGCAAACAGCGCCCACTTCTTCAGATACAATGAGTGTCTCCTTACTAGGCAGAACTTTTCTGCAGAAGGTATGAAAAAATTAACAAATAGCAGGGTCACAAGGCTATTAAAACACGGGAAATACAAGATGAAATGTAATGTAAAATTCAAATCTAAAAAGAAAAAATTGTTTTTTCAGTTTATGAGAGATCAAGCCTTTTTTTCAAAAACATTCTCAGGCCAACAATTAAAGCCCAATTCCTTAGCGTTTCCAGTCTGGGTCACACATAAGGTTGCCAGTTCCCAGGTGGGACCTGGGGATCCCCTGGAATTACATCTCATATCCAGACTACAGAGATCAGTTCCCCTGTAGAAAATGGATGCTCTGGAGGGCGGACTCTATGGCATTGTACCTCACTGAGATCCCTGTCCTCTCCAGGCTCCACCCCTAAATCTCCGGGGAGGTTCCCAACCTGGATCAGGCAACCCTAAGCCCCTATCCCCTGGCAGTGGTCAGGGGGACCTGGCAATCCTAGCCACATAGAATGTCATTACCTTGTGCACCTTGAAAGGTATTTGAGAAGTATGTGGAGTCCCTACATTCAATTTCAGATACAATCTACAGGGGAAGGAAGGACCCAGTCATATCACAGAACCTTTGATCTCCCAAAACTGTAAGCAGAATCCCATATCTAAACTTTTTTTCCGTATCTATATGTCATTCTTCTAGTTGCTTGGGTCTCCAGGCCCACTTGCCTCACTCTCCTCTGGTCCTTTAAGATAACATTTGTTAATGTGTGATCTCTTGTCAGGTTCCCAGTCAAGTCACTCTCCACACACACTTTCTTGGTTGAAAGTTTTATTAGAAGATATGAGATGTTCAGGGATTGAACTTTGTCAGAACTGGGGTGCCAGGGTGGGAAAGGTGCATATAGTTACACATTCCATTCTTACACGTCAGCAATACTACCCAGACCATGAGAGATATACGATCCATGACTAGCTAATCCAAGACTTTTCTCCAAGGATATCTTCCCGTGTGAAAGAAGTCTCTTGGGGCGGCATGGAAGATTTACTGAAGCTAGCTTTCCTACTTCTACAGACACTCACTCCCCCCCCTCATGAATGTGGTGGTAGGTGAGGGTAAGCGATAAGAGCACTAGAACAACACAGTATGGGGAGAGAGGGAAGAAAGGTTACAACAACAGTCAGGGTGAACATATAACAGGCTCAGTAATCATCAAGGTGGTAATACAACAGGTATCGTTGGTCAAACAGCCCAAGCTTGACACCTCTTATAACAGTTCTTCAAACTCATTATTAATGTAGAGAGTGGCAACTTTGCCCCAGTTTCCAGATTAAAAATCTTCTCACATCATGCAGCCTCATGCTGGAAGAAATGCTGATCCTCAGTAGTATAGAAATTCCATTCAAGCAGTCTCTCTACCTGCCCTTTTGTGAGGGGAAGAAATCTTGACCCCAAAAGTTCTCTCTTCCCAGAAAGTCTGATACATTACATTAAACTACTACATTAAAGCACGGGGCTCACCAGCCTGAGGGTACCTTTGGAATTCTGACACAGAGTAGGGGGTATAACCACAAATTTGCTGCCACAGGAGGTGGTGCCAACCACAAAATGTCAGGCATAACTCTAATAGTAACTCTACAACATTTCAGGCAAAATCTCTGTTTAACAAGATGCCTTTTTAAATGAATGTATTGTTTAAAAATTTTTCCCTTGCATACCCCTCAGTCACTCAGTGAAGATCCTTGAACTGTGGCGGCAGCTGTGGCTGATGCAATGTTTTTAAGAATCTGCTCAGTCAATTAGATCTTCAGTGGCCAATCAGAATCCTTTCTCGGGGGAAAACCTGCCCACTTTCTGGAAACCCTTGGAGGGTGCAACAGCATGTTGGGGACCACTGCTCTACAAACATTCCTTCAAACCTCAAATCAATCTCACAATGTGCCAAGCAAACTAGACTTCAACTCTAGTTCACTTGAAAGTGTTCAGTTCTAGTTCTAATGACAAAACTGGTTTGGCTCATTAGTTCTGAGGAAATGAAATCTCTCAGAATCAACACAGAACCTGCACTATTCAAATGAACTTCTCACCACAGACCTTCTTTCTAAATTGTCTTACACAAAGCTCAGTCTTCT
This sequence comes from Gekko japonicus, assembly GCF_001447785.1. Taxonomy (NCBI): domain Eukaryota; kingdom Metazoa; phylum Chordata; class Lepidosauria; order Squamata; family Gekkonidae; genus Gekko; species Gekko japonicus. The sequence goes on from NW_015169173.1 coordinate 1,306,578, forward strand.
CCTGATTCAGAGCTGACTGATGATCTTTAGTCTATAAAATATGAATTAACCTATAATCCGGAATGGACTGGTGATGCACAAGGTGCAATTACAATATTTCTCTTGCCTTACCACAGCCTTGTGTGGTAGACCACCATTTTATCAGTCTCAGTTCCTCATCTGCAAGACAAAATATTTTCCCCAGGCACCTTCCACCAAGTCAAACAGTTGAACCCACTTCTCCCAGGTCCAAGTCTTTGTCTATTGGTCTAAAGCGTCTACCTTTCCCTGGCTCTCCCTGTTTGTTCCAGAAACAGAAGGTGATGCTAGATTCCTGAATTGTTCTTGTTAGATCGCGCTAACAAAGGACTCGTACAGTGATTCAGCAAGTGATTCAGCTTTATTGGAAGTAACGAGCAAGCACTAACTCAGTAAGAAACCAGAACAGAAAACAGAGGGAGCTTATGCTCCTTTTAAACATAACCGGGCTAATGTAGCCACGCCTATTTACAAATAACAACCAATGAGATTGCTAGAATAAAGACCAATGGGAGTCTTTCCCTCCTAGGGAATGGTATCGTTCTGATTGGTCGCTGTTACGAAGCGACCAATAGGAAGTTCGCTCAGAGGAGCCCTGGTCTGGCTCGAAGCTTAACAGGGGAGTCCTATGAGGTGATTCATGTAATCATTTCAATACATTACAGTTCTGGGATTATATACACTAGCCCTTGAGAGAGATAAAGGTGACTGACATTGAACTGTGGTTCTCAGGTGGCCTTACTCTGATTCATCCTTCTTATTCCCTGGCTAGGTGCCTGGAAAATACTTGTGACCTCAATCCCAGCAAAGATTAGAGGAAGGCCTCCAAGAAGCTGGCTTCTGCTCTTAAGCAACCCCCATCTCTCCCTCCTGCTTCTTTGGCTGACTGTAGTGTGTAAAGTTGCTGGTGTGTTTGATCCATCATTGCCCTAGTGGAAGGTGCTTCCTTCTCCACATTAACAAAACGTTAAAAGACATTAACTAAAACCCAGCTGGGGAGGACCCCAGCCCAGCATTAAAATATAGACCATAAAAACAGACCACGGATAGCTTAAAACAACAGTTACCAGACTAAAATAACATTTTTAAAAATCAGCCCCTTAACTAAAAGCTTGGGTGAACAGAAACATTTTGGCCTGCCATCTAAAAGAAAGCAACCTAGGTACCAGGTGAACCTCAAGGGGAAGGGTATTCCAGGAGGGAGGTGCCATTACTGAACAAGCCCTGTCTCTAGTTGCCACCTGCCTCACCTTTAATCATGTATTGATATTATTTTATAGTCCAATATTCTCACTTGGACTCAAGGCAGAAACTTTGAAGGTGGTGGTAAAGAGAGTAAGGCTTGTGAGGCAGATCTAGGGATGCCAGCCTCCAGGTGAGACCTGGGCATCCCCCAGAATTACAGCTCATCTCCAGACTACAGAGATCAGTTCCCCTGGAGATAATGGATGCGCTGCAAGATGGACTCTATGGCATTGTACCCCACTGAGGTCCTTGTCCTCCCCAAGCCCTGCCAAGCTCCACTGGCTAGGGATGCCAGCCTCCAGGTGAGACCTGGGGATCCCCCAGAATTACAGACTACAGAGATCTGTTCCCCTGGAGAAAATGGATGCTTTGGAGGGTGGACTCTATGGCACCCCTATCACCCCATCTCCAGCCAGTGGCCAGGCAGGACCTGGCAGCCCTAGTCAGATCTTCACTCGCAGGCAATACACACACACACACACACCAACAATCCAGCCTGCTAATATTTACACACACACAGAGTCCATGTGAATCCTGTAATCTCCAGCTCCAGTGTTCTGGAGGTCTCAGGAATTAGTGGGGGAAGTTATGAACAGGTCTGTGGCGCGCCGCCATCAGATGTCTCCCGGGGAGACGCTGAATCTCTGGGTCTTAAGTTGTGGATCCAGGGTGCCTGGTCCCCAATAAGCCTTCATGTGGGGGGGGCTCATCACAGGGGACTTGTTTTAGGAACTTGAGTGCACAGCATTGTGCGAGAAGATCTCCTATCGTACCGAAGCAAAGACCCGAGAGAGATCACTCTTTGGCAGCCATTGAGCGACAAGACATGATCGGCTGAATTTAAAGAGAGTGAACCATATCCTCAAGATTGATAAAGACGTCTACCATAAGTACTCATTAATATAACACTGAAGAATTTAATGACTGTTTCGAAATGCCCCTTTAAACTTAAAAGAAAGGGGAAGGGAAAGAAGGGTGGAATTTCCCCCCCTCTTCCCTTGGAGCGGCTACTATGAGTCAACAAAAGCAACAAAGAATTGCTGCATTAAAACTTGGGGCAATAAGAGAACGTTGTTTGAGCTTCTACCATTTTGATTTGGATATAAATTTAAACAAGTAAACTCTTAGCACTTACTGGATTTATACACAGATTTGTTAAAGAAAAACAGACTAACAGTTTCCCATAACATCAACTTTCTTGTTGGAGTTTGGAAATCCACTCTGTGCAGACTCCACTGTAACAGTAAAACAGCTGCCTTTTGTTGAATGATTTTGGGACGGTAAACATGCCTGCTTATGGTTACAATTGAGAAATATTGAGAGTTAACTCAGGAGATTGGTGGTTTACCGGACTGAGCTGGCTTCTGTTATTACATTAAAATGAGCGTACAAGCCATGGAAGAGAGTCTTAAAGCCACTAACTTAGCCCAAATGTCGTTGGAGGAATTTAAATTTTTAATTTTTGACTCGGTGTGGCGGTCCAGGAGGCTAGTAAAGTGATATTTAATAAAAATGAAAATGACCCTCCACAAATGAAAACTGAAACAAAGTGCAGCCTTCAGCCCTTCAAGATACTGATCAAAATCCTGGGCAAGAGAATTTATTCCATGGAATAACCTTTACATCAAAAGAAGAAGAAAAATTTTATGCAGAGAGCACCAACAAGCTCATTAAAAGGCAAATAATGAGAGAAACCATCAAAGAGGAGAAGGAAAAAATACTGCAAAAAGAAGACATAGAAGAATATATGGAATCTCCAACTTACTTAAGAATTGTTCACTTACAAAAATAAAAGACATAGATTTACAGCATTTATGAAAAGAAGGTTTCAGAAGGGGGGGGGAAGAGACTTAAATCTTTATAAATAAACCTAGAAAGGGAACTATCATGTGGACTTTGACCCAAGCCAGCAGATATGATATTTTTGATATTAAAGTAAATCTATACAGGTTAAGCCAAGTTTAAAAATTATATAAGTAAATTTCTTAGAAGATAGATGCTATAAATATACTTGTGCATCTTTTATGTTTTAAGACATTTATGAGATTAAGTTTTAATGGAAACTCAATGGTTTAAAAAGTAAAGAAGATTAGGTTAGAAAATGGTTAGAAAATGGCTTTGTTATGATAATTGACTAAGACTGATATTTGCTTATTAAATAGTAACTATATTTAGGAGAAAATGTCAAATAGAATGTTATAGTAATTGGAACTATATTTCTATGTTTATATATGCTATTATTAAATGTAGTATATAAAAATATAGGAAAGGGTAGCGACAACCCTGTATGATTTTTATGAATTTGTTGTATATCCACAGCTGGAAATATATACTAAAAGAATTACATAATCTTAAAGAAGTATAAATATACTCCGTTAAAGGGTGAATGAGATGGTAATTGATTAAACTTGGATATTAAGTTTTACACATTTAAAAACTAGTGGAAAGGATAATTAGAATGTCATTTTAAACGTTAAGATAGAAATGAAGATATTGCTTAGAAAATTATAGTTGGAATAAGTATGTGCTCAAATATAAAAAAGTTATGTATGGCCCCGGTGACACGGAGCATTAGCCACGCTAGAGGGATGGAAGATAAGCGGAGTTTCCGGGCGCAATCTCACCGGCACATCTGGGAAGCGTCGGGCTTCCGTGGCGCAACCGAAGCTTCCCGCCAAAGACGCGCAGTAGGTACTAGTTTCCTGAAACCGCGTTGCAAGGGCGGGTGTCTGATCGCGTTTCCGGAGGTAGTTCCGGCGCCCGCCCATGTCCCCTCGGAAAAAGTTTTTTTTCAAAGTCTCCATGGATGCGCACACGCACCCAAGGGAGCATGCGCACAATTGCGTTTTTTTAAAAAAGCCAACCAACCCATTTGCCCTGCGCCCTGCTTCTTTGCCGGGCCACAGGACTGTGGAATGATTGGCACCTCCCCCCTACCACGGGACCTCCACGGGACCTCAATAGGTAGGTCTGCTCGAGCAACTGCACGGTTTTTAGCCCCGTGGCTAACAGCCACGTTCCCCCCCCCCGCAGTTTCCTGCCCGTGTGACCGGGACCTAATTTTAAGGTAAAGGCTTGCAAATATTTTATTTAGCTATAAGGTAGAAAAATAGAAACTGAAATGTTTAATTATGAGATAGTTAAAGAGATAGAAATTGATAATGTATGTATGTTTGTCTTTTTATGTTTGTTTTTGTCTTTTTTGCTTTTAAACCAATAAACATTTATTTATAAAAAGGAATTGGCGGGGGAAGTGAAAGGGCAGAAAAAAAATCCAAAAGTATCCTTGTACTCATGATTCACTCAATGCAACCCTAAATAATCCCACAGCCAAGCCACGTGCACCTAACATTATGGGGAAAGTTCTCAAAGCTCCAGCACCTTAGCTTAGGACCTTTCTGCCTTTATCTTCACCCTGTCTTTTAGGACAAAAGAAAATGGTGGGTTTAAACTTTCCTCCCACTGCTTCACTATCTACTTGTACAAATGAAACTATATATTATGCATGCTGCAATTCCATTTATTTATTTATTAGATTTTTACCCTGCTCTCCCAGCCAGGCCAGCTCAGGGCAGCTTACATGACAATATAAAACAGTATAATATGACATTTTAATATAAAATATAAAATCCATTAATGCACAAATTCTTAAAACCATAAATATAACAGCAAGATAAAGTGCTAGTATTTAATTCCTCATGATACAGTCAGCTCCTTGATCTTCTGCAGATGTCCAAGGCGATCAGGTCAGGTGGTAATTGGGGGGATCCAGAGGGATCAGGCTCTCTCTTCACAGGCCGTCAGATGTCCGTAGTGGTGGCAGCTCCAAAGGCCTGGCAGAAGAGCTCCGTTTTACAATCCCTGCGGAACTGCAGCAGGTCCCACAGGACCTGATCTCCGGGAGCTAATTCCACCAGAGTGGAGCCGCCACCGAGAAAGCCCTAGCTCTAGTTGTCACTAGCCTCCTTGATATTCGGGGGGACCAGCTGATTCTGGGTCCCCAATCACAGCGCTCTCTGGGGAACATATGGGGAAATTTTTAAAACTTTGTATATATGGTAATAAATGATTACCCACACACAGAGTAATGCAAACTCTACAGAAGAATATGAATTCTTCCATGAACATATAGCTTTTAAATCTCCAGAGCATGTAAATATTTAGAATGTGTTTAGGAAACTTTTACACTCTTTAAACTAACAGAAGTTGCTCCAGTCAACGATCAGTTTCCTCATTTTGTTACTCTTATTCTTCGAGGATCAAACAAGGGTCCATACTTATCTTGGGATTGTGCCGTCCGTCGAACACATTCATTCAAATAATTACACTTGTATTGAGAATTCCTCCCCCTCCAGCTATTTGAGTAAGTCTGGGGGTGGGATTTTCAGTACAAGTCTAATTATTAAGTGGCTTGGGCATTTAGTCTTGGGCATGCACCCAGTAGGTTTTAAAAGATACCAAATAGTGGGAAATAAATTTTTATCACTCTCTCTTGCTCTGTTCTTCTGCACTGAAGTCATCTCATTGCAGAAGTGCCTTTCCTTTCTTTAGCCCTTGTTGTTCATTCTGGCTCCCCCCCCCCACTCCTGCAACTAAGAAGACTAGTGCAGCTCACTCAAGAAATTGGTAAACCTGCAGAGCAATCCTAAACATGGCTAAGAAATAAATACCATTTATTTCAATGGGGTTGCTCCCTAGTAAGAAAGTTCAAGATTGCAGCCCCGATCAATTAAATAATGTGGCATTTAGCCAATTAATTAACTAAATTCTCATAGGCAGTATGCACCTTAGAAGAGACATTCCCAGGTGAGAGATAAGTGGAGGGGGACACATCTTCTAAGATGGGGGTTGGCTGCTTTCTACAGGGTCTCAAATCCTTGTATTAAAATAATTAACAATTTTTTAAAAGAAGCCTATTGTCTGATTCATTTCGGGTATTTTTTAGTTGATCTAAAGAATGACAAAATGATTAATCTATCCCATTAAACGATGAAGCACTGCAGACCTAAACTAATTTATAGTCAAGACCCCACTTTAGTATATGCTGAATTGGACACCTCCCGGCAACCCTCACACATCATGCTTCTGGCTGACCATGAAAGGTCGTTCGCACATTGGGTCATAACTACCTTGAAGGTAAAGAATTAACTCTGCGAGATTCTCCTTCCCACAATCAAAACGCGACAGTGGAAAGACTATGACACTTCCCGACACCCTATGGAGAAAAGACAAGCCAGGATCTAATGAACGCTCAACAACATCTGTTTTAGGCTACAGAACACTAATACCGGGGTGTATCTGAAAACGCACCCCCCCATTCTTATAAGCCCCAAGCCCAGTAACTGAAACTCCCCGATATAAAGACCCACACGTTGAACGCTTCAAATTACAAGTGGAGCGCGGTGCTCGAAGCGGGTAGAAGGTTAACTACTCTAGGGTGAGGGGTCGTCCCTTTTCTGGGACCCTCCGCTTCTCCGCGGGGTTTGTTTGGCCAAGTGATGCTGCGTGATCGGGACAAGTGTCCCTGATGACCCCCCCCCCCCACACACACACACACCGGTCCCTTCCTACCCTCTGCCTCAGACAGAGCATCCCAGCTTCCAGGTGAATTATTCTCCGCAGCCAGCCCGATCTTTGGACCGTACCTGGAACAATTGGCGATGAGGGTCTGGCAGGGCGACGGCGCCCCTCCTGTCCTCTTCTGTCCCTGGCTGTAGCCTCCGCCGCCACCCGAGCCGCGCGCTCTCTGCTCAAGGGAGCTCCCGCCGCTGCTTCTCACCACGCGCCGCCAGGCAGGAATAGAGCTGCTGAGCCGCCGCCTGCTGCAATACACAACGCCCCCCCCCCTCCCCGCCCGCTCTCCGGTCTGCCGGGGAAGACAGGCGACGCTCGCTCGACGATGAAAAGGGGGGGGAGACAGCCAGACGCCCAGCTCTCGGTGTGCCTGCCTGCCTGCCTGCCTGCCTGCCTGCCTGCCTCTTCTTTCAGATTGCTGCTCTCTTTCACATTTAGGGAGCTACTAGGCGCAGTTCAGTCCTGGGCGATCAATGGCTAACCCAGCGATATCAAGCAGTCCTCTCCTAAGGCTCCAGAGGTGGCCGTGCCTTGCCAGCTGCCCTCACACTCCACTTTTATAGTTCTCAGAATAGTCCAGGGGCTCACGAAATAGGGGCTCCACATCCTAATAGTCATGCAATTGTATAGTAGTGACAGTGCGGTGTAGTGGTTAAGAGTATCTGAGAGACCTGGGTTTGAATCCCAGTAATGCCATGGAAGCTTGCTGGGTGACCTTGGGCCCTTCACACATGTCAGCCCAAACCACCTCACAGGGTTGTTGTAAGGAAAAAATTGAGAAGAGGAAAATGATGTAAGCTGCTTTGGGTCCCCTTTGGGAAGAAAGGCAGGGTATAAATTAAGTACATAAATAAAATAAATAAATCTTGTGGCAATGAATTCTACAAAATGAATTACGCCTTAGGTGAAAAATTTTTTCTGTTGTTTCAGCTGTACAGCTTCACCAGATGATTCTTGCACTTCTCTCGTGTTGTTCAGTCGCACAGTCAAGTCTGACTCTTCACGACACCATGGACCACATCATGCCAGGCCCTCCTGTCTTCTCTGTGCTCCGAAGTTTGCTTAATTTCATGTTTGTTGCATCAATAACACTGTCTAACCATCTCATCCTTTGCTGTCCCCTTCTTCTTTTACCTTCAGTCTTTCCCAGCGTCAGGGTCTTCTCCAGTGAGTGCTCTCTTCTCATTTGGTGGGCAAAGTATTTGAGCTTCAGCTTCAGTATCTGGCCTTCCAGGGAACAGTCAGGTCTGATTTGCTTTAGGATTGACTGATTTGATCTCCTTGCAGTCCAAGGGACTCTCAAGAGTCTTCTCCAGCACCATAATTCAAAATAATCTATTCTTCGGTGCTCAGCCTTCCTTATAGTCCAACTCTCGCAGCCATACATTACTACATTTCTCTCTATCTTACTCTAAACAGAGCTCTTTATTACTGTTATATCTTCACCTTTCATTTCAAAAGAAAAACCCAAGGTACTTATAGCCAGCCTGGTGTAGTGGACAGAGTGGCCGACTAGGACCCTGAGCAACCCAGGTTCAAATCCTCACTTCTACCATGGAAGCTCACTGAGTGATCCTGGGCCCTTCACAAACTCTCAGCCTAGCCTACCTCACAGGGTTGTTGTGAGAAAACAATGCTCTAAGCTGCTTTGAGTCCCAACTGGGAGAAAAGTGGAATATAAATAAATGCAAATGTAAACATTACATACAAATCAGTGAAAGCAAGCCTATGGAAGAAGCCTCACTTGTGGGAGCTCAAGTCTACTTGGAAGTAAATCCCATGTTATTCAAAGAGACTTACACCTAGGAAAGTCCTTATCCTATATCAGGGGTACCCAGGGCTATTTTTGGGCAGGAAAATGTGGTGCCCATGGGCTCCATGGTGCCTGCCAAGTGGTTTTATAGAAAGTGGGCAGGGCCAGGTGGGGCTTGTGCCCAACAGGGCTTCTGATGGTCTGTGCAGACCAAAAGGCACCCTGTTAAACAGAGCTTCTGCCTTAGATGAGAGTTCTGCATAACCTCGCTCTCTGACATTTTGTGGTTGGCTTTGCCTCCTCCTGCAGCAGCCATTTTGTTGTTTTACCCTGTTAGATAGTGGGTTCAAGAGGCTATAGTGATTTCAACATAGCTCTTTGTTCAGGAACATAACAACACACAGCATGCCACAACTATATACAGAAACCCCAGCCCAAAGCACACCCACAAAATACAAGTAAACCAATAGGAACATAGTTGCTTGGAGCCTTTATTTGCATGGTATCATTTACGCTTCTGTTACTTGATTGGCTGGCTTGGCAAGGGCGGCCAATCTGAATGTAGCTGCAAGGAGCCTCTCTAACAATGATCGTTCATTCGAAGCTCTCACTGCATAACATCTTTGCCTCCTCCTGCAGCAGCCATTTTGTTGTTGCACCCACCACCCTGTGTCAGAATTCCAAAGGTGCCCACACACTAAAATCAGATGGGGACCCCTGGCCTATATGATACACCTCCTTTTGTAGAGTAGCTAGTTGCTAATGGAAGGACAGGTTGTAGCTGGGTCAGGGACTGGCTTTTGGAAAAGGTTTCTCTCTCCCTCAAATTCTGTTAAGCTGCAGAGTCAGAGAAACCTGCAAGGAACCCCTGATCTGTGCCTAGGAAGTATTAATCCTGGAGTCCAAGATACATGCAAGTTAACTGTGGTAGTGAAGAAAATATGCTCAGAGGCTCCATTGTCTAAACTTGTTGCTCCTCCCACCATCCTTGGTGACTCAAATTGTCAACAGTCCACATTAGAAACACATTGCAAATATAAACTCTGGTTCAGATCAAGCCTTGAGGGCCCCAGGAAAACTGATTAGCTTCCTGGAGCCTGTGGATATGACAAACCAGGTTATAAGACTTGCTATTATTTGGGGCTTGGGAGATCTCTGTGACGGAAATGTAATTTATTCATAGCTGCATGTGCCAGTAAGATTAGAGTTTTATGAGAGCAGAAGACAGTTGAGCAGTTTGGCTGGAAGGTCAGAGTATGAGGGTGGCTGCTGGCAGGCTTAGATTATAAGGCTTTTAATAGATTTCTTTAGTTTGAGAAAGAATGGTTATAGAAACAGGACAAGCATTTTTTTTTTGTATGTACAGCTAGGGCCTGCCTGAATGCTAAATATAGGCTTTACCTGAAGAGTATTTGTGTATGGAGGCTGAACCTGTGCTGAGGCCTGAGGGGTTTTTTTAGGGCAAGCTATAGAACATGAGCATATTCTAGCCCTTAAAAGGCCTGTCAGATATCCCTAAAATGTGAATGTAGTGTCTAATCAGGAAGGTGACTTGGGGAGGGGGGGGGCTCAAAGTAGGGTACAAATTTTCTGGCTACCCCCCCCCCCAATTAGATCACAATCTTATTAAGGATAATTTAAATAATCACCAGGAAGTAGGAGAAAAAGTTTCCTTATGAATTTTACCTTAAAAGGAAAAGTTTTGCTGCTCAGTTGTATTACAGCGACAGAGCTGGAATCTCTAAGGCAGAGCAAGTCAGAGGTGATTTAAAATGCAATTAAAGATGAAATAATGTATAAAGAAAAATAGCTAGAATCAGTGTGGTTCAGATGGACTTATATCTGGGGTTTGTGTCCTACCTCTAACAGGGCTCACGGTGTGGTCTTGGTCATTACAAATGGCTATGTCTTCATTCCCAATGTATAATATGGTAACAACAGTGGCCTAGCTCACCGGGCTGTTCTGGAACTTAGTAAAGATCGTAAATAATTTTTAAAATACAGTAGTGGGGTAGATTTTTAAAGCATTACATTCTACTAGTTAGCCACCTCTGATAGTCCTATCATAGATAACCACAACAGAATGGCTGGCATTAAATCCACTTCTTTCCTTTGCTTGCTACAAATGAAGTGAAGGCATCCTTGTTCTTTCCCATTACAACCTTCATAGGGTATCCACTGTGCTACTGCTGCTACTATTCTTGCCTAGGGTGACAGCTTCTTACTGCTTTGAAGGCTGATTTGCAAAGAGCCTGTGTCTCTCTGGGTTCAAGGAGTCAACAGTGATCAGGAAAAACAAGACCTAAAGATCTGGGCAGACCCTTCCATCCTCCATGCCACGTGCAAAGCCTGCCTTAAGCCAAAGAGACAGCCTTCTAAAAATAACAATTGCATAAAGTGCAATGAGTTCTTATTGCACAGTTGAAACCATGCAGATAAAATGGCAAGAATTGCGTGAGTGTAGAAGGAGCTGGAAAAGAGAGGAGGAGAAAGCAAAGACCCTTGGATTGCCCTGTTCAGTTTTGAGAGGGGAGGCAAGGGAAATAGGTTATAATAACTGGTGGGTGAACTGGTCTGGGAAGCTGAGACCTTTAATGTGCGTTCAAATTTCTTACAACAGAAGGGAGACAGTTAGAAGGGAGGGATTGGGGGAAGGGGTTTAGTAAGAAAAACCTCTGGACTTTCTTCTTTGGTTCATGTCTGGATCCTGTTTTTTATGTACAACCAGTTTGTGGCACCCTTACATTTTAGCATCTACAGACATGAATTACATAGTATGGGCTTTCATCATAGACCCAGCCCTTTTAAAAGTCAAATTAGTGTTAGTCCCATTAAACTTGAGGAGCCAAATTAATGGGAAACTCTAGAGTTTTTCCAGACAATTTGTTTATAGTGCTGTATGACTCATTTATCGTGTGAGTTCCCTTATGTACCACCTACATTGCAAGACATTGCCCTTCCCTGCACAGAATACAACGCTAGCTTGGAAGTAGGGTTGCCAGCCTCCAGGTGGGGCCTGGGGATCTCCCGCTTTTACAACTGATCTCCAGCTGACCATGATCAGTGGAGAAAATGGCTGCTTTGAAGGGTGGACTCTGTGGCACTGTACCATGCTGAGGTCCCTCCCCTCCCCAACCCCCACCCTCTCCTAGATCCGTCCCCAAAGTCTCCAGGTATTTTCCAACCCAGACCTGGCAACCCTACTTGGAAGCCACTGCTGGTGTCAATGTGGCAAGAGGCTAGGAGGAGCTGTCAGAGTCAGAGATGCTCACAGCACTAAAATTAGTCTAGAATATAGGATCTGCTCCATAATCCGGCCTACGGCACCATGAAACAGTTATTCATCTTACAATCAGTGGAGACATAGGTGGAACCCTGCCATGTAGGGAACTGCTCAGTGATCATATATTGGCAGGATATGGATTGTCAGTTTAAAGGAGAGACTTTTTAGATATTGGCTTGAAGTTTGGCCTAAAACACCCAAGATGATAGACTTCATTATTTGGTATTCTTTATCCGCTACATATCCTAGATAATTTCTGATCTTTTCATAAGCCACTTCTCTCTCTTTCCTTTCTCCAAAGATGAAATATGATTTCTCTTCACTATTATTTGATACATAGAGAGGCCTCTATGTATACTTTATCTGAGCATGTAGCAATCCCAATTCTTATCAAATACTACTTATCAACTCTTGCTGGAAACATTCCATGTTGACTAATAACAGGACCCCTTGGTATATATATTGCGAAAGTATATATTGTGAAACGAATGTTCACATTGCGCAGTATTCGTTAGCGTGTGAGCGATGACAGAAGGATATTCCTTACAGAACTACAGAAATACTTCATGTTAAGTATGGAACTCAACGCCATCTCGTAAGTAAACAGTGAATCAGCTTTATTGAAGTAACAGGAACAATCAGAGAACACGCACACAACAGTGGAGCGAAAGCTTCCTTTTAAACTATCCCGTGCTGGTGTAGCCACGCCCTAGAATAGTTAAGGACCAATGATATTACAAAGATAACAACCAATCAGATTCATTCCCTCCAGAACATTTCTCTGTCTTCTGATTGGGTACTTATATACAACAGCCAATAGAATTGTGACAGCTTATAATCCTTACTGTGGCCTCAAGCTTAACATGGCTTTTAATACAGTTAAAGACATAACACTTCAGTAAATGTTTTTGCAACTTATCTTTATTGACTCTTCGTTATTTTTATCACGGATGTGGTTTTTGGAGTTCCAGGCTTTTGGTTGAGGCAGCGGTTGTCCACACATGTCCTCCCCAAGGTTGCTGTATCCCACCTGTTGTCTCCCACCTGCTGGCCACCCAACCATCGGCAACTGGCCACATCCATTGGTATTAATTGGGTCGGAACTTCCACCAGTAGCTATAACCACTGTTTTTAAATGATTATACTGTACTTTTAAACTTTATTGTAATTGCTGAAAGATGATGTGACCCTCCCTGAGCCCGCTCACGGGATGGGTGGGACACAAATACAATAAATAAATAAACAATTTACAAATAAATGTCACAGAAGAATTAAGAGACTCTAAAGGAAGATATATGATTTTGAAAATCAGGCTCCAGAAGGCAAGATTTACACACTAGCAACAATATATGCCACAAACAATGCAAAAAAATGTTATTAAAATGTTTTCCAATCCATTTCAGATTTTCAAGAAGGAGAGATAATGTTCTTTGAAGACATAGATGGGGGAATGGATAAAAAAAAATGGGTGGAAAAAACCAAAGGAGGGAAACTTCCCCAAAATGTGTTTAATTATATGGAAATGTTACAATTGGAAGATGCTTGGAGGATCAAAAATCTGAATACTGGCTTCTGGTTTTGGCATCTGCAATGGCGGCCACAATCTCTCGAAGTTGCGGGAGCCGTACGACAGTGCCTGGGAGGGTGTGGAAATGTCCACACCAACCCTGGAGCCCGTGCGAAGGGCTCCCAGCCATGGGGCGCTAGAAGAGCTCTTCCTCTGATGACTGGCCGGCGAAGGGGGGCTCCTCCATGCCCCGAAGTTCCCACTGCGGAGGCCGCGAGAAGGAACTAAGAATGCACACCGGGACAAGTGTTTGGTGGTTGAACGTATTGTGATCAAGAAAAGTGAGTTCTACAACAAAAGGTGAGTGTTGGTTTAAGCAAAGGCACCAAAATACAAGTGGAAAATCCCCCTTAAACAAACCGAGGGGGGGACCCTCTCTCGGAAGAAATAAACATGGACTTTGCAAAGAGAAATCTGAAGAGGGATCAAGCATAAAGTGGTTGCAGGCTAATATAAAGAACTTTTGAGAATTTACCGGGCATTTCCAAAGGTTTCTGAGACTTTTGTAACTTTTTTAAAAAAGGTAACAACTCTCAACCATGGTGCCTCCGAGAAGGGAGGAAAAAGATAAGCCATTGAAACTGAGGCTTCCTCCCAGAAATGCCAGCCTAGCGAGTTCTGTGTCTACACAGGACAGCAATGCAAACTTGCAGACAATGCTGGCTGAGGCTTTGCGTCCTCTGCTGGAGCAAATGACATCATTACATGCCAAACTCGATGCCTAGCAAAGTCAGTTGAATGAGACTGCTAGAAAAACAGAGAAAGTGGAACAAGACCTGAAACAAGTCGATGCCAACACTCAGAAACTTAAAAAGCAAATGCAGGTGATGACAAAAAAGAGAGTATCTAATGAAACTCAATTATTACAGCTGCAAATGGAAAAAGCAAGCTATGTCTTAAGGTTTCAGGATGCCCCGGAAGCTAAGGGGGAGAACCTGAAGCAGATCATTTATGATTTATTTGGCCCGGTGGCAGATTTAAAAGCAGAGTTTCTACGAAATGAAATAGATACGATTTATAGATCATATTCTGAATTTACAAGGAAGAATAATCTGCCCGGCGAGATTGTGGTGAGATTCTCCAGGAATCTCTGAAAGCAACAATTCTGAAAGCAAGAAATTCTGAAAGCAACAAATGGAGCTACCCTGAAGATTAAAGACAAAGAAATCAAGGTTTTGAAGGACATTCCATTTGAAATAAGAAAGAAGAGAAAGAAATACAGAGACTTGGCATTGTTCTTACAGAAAAATAATGTCACCTTCTGATGGACTTTTCTTGAATGCGTCCTCTTTAAAACCAAAGATAAGAAAGAAAAAATTGACTCTGTTGAAAAGGCACATGAATTTCTACAACAACAGACTGGTCCAGCAGACCAAGAAGATAAAGACAACAGCAGCAGCAAGGGAAGTGAAGAAGAAGAAGGCTTGGCATCTTCTGATGAGGACTCAACTTCTGAACTGGGGGCCGCGGCCCCCAAAAGAGGTTACCAGTTGAGAAACAAAAAGGACCAAAAATGAAAGAGTTATAACTGTTTTTCAGAGCCTGTTTTAATTGAAGTTTAATTATATCTCAATAGAGATCTTTATATAGCCAGTTTTATTGGAATCCTGATATAAGCAATAAGAAAAATGTACTCACTTAATGTAGCTATGTTAAAGCGTATATACCTATAAGCTAATACTGTAAACATTTGGAATGACCACCATCTCTTGGGTTTTTAGGGGTTTTGCTTTACTTTCTCCCTTAGTATGCAGTTACCCTCCCTTGTTTCTTTGTAGTTTATAGAAAATGCAATTAAAAAAATCCCCTGGGGGGGCTAAAAATATATCTGAATACTAGCAGCTGTACTTTTTTTTTCTTGACAGACACCAAACATGTTCAAGGATTGATATGTGCTGGATTTCAAAACCCTTAGTTATTAATCTAGAGGGTGCAACAATACCACCAAAACCCTTTGCAGATCACAATCTGTTGGTAGTAACTTGGCTAATGTTGTAACTTGGCAACGAAGTCCCAACACGTGAGCAAAACTGAAAAGTTTGCCAAAGGAGAGGATGATAGTACATACATTGTAAACTTTTACAAAACAGACTTGGATGCTGTCCAACTACAGCTTAATCATGGCCCCGGTCACACAGGCCGGAAAATGCGCGCGGGGGGGAGGCGTGGCTGTTTGCCTCGGGGCAAAATAACGCGCGGTTGTGCGATCAGACGTCCCGTGGAGGTCCCGTGGTTAGGGGGGAGGTGCCGATCAGATAGCTAGGCAGCAGCAGGACTACTGAATGGCCGGTGAAACATCGCGGCCTGGACAGGCCCTGCGGAAGGGCACCGGGTCCCACGGGCCGCCGGCAATGGAGGCCGGGCCGAGAAGGCCGACGGGACAGACACCCCCGCCCCCGGGGTGGTCCAGGAGATCCTCCCAGCTCCGCTCCGGAGGTCTGGAAAGGCACTCCGCGGAGCCACCCACACGCATGCTCCTCCTCCTCCGCTGTCAAAACCGGGAGGCGATGCTGATGGCCAGGAACAATGCCCCCCGCCGCCGCCGCCGCCCCCAACGGCGGAGAAACCCGGCCCTGTCCTCAAGGACCAGCCCCCCCATCGGAGTGAAGCACCGTGGCCCCCCCGCCCACTCGCCTGCCTCTCTCCGCTCGGCCTTGCCACCCCCTCCGCAGGGTGCCCTGGTCCACCACGACGGCTGCTTCCCCCCGCGTTCCTCCTCCTCCTGTGGCCAACGCCGCTTCCTCCTTGTGCGCATGCGCCGTTGGGTGCTTTTGCGCATACTGGAGACTTGGGGGGGGAAAACCCTTGACGGGACATGGGCGAGCGCCTGATGCCACTAACAACTACCGGAAACGCGATCAGACACCCACCTTTGCCCCGCGGTTTCCGGAAACTAGTACCTCGGAGGTACTAGTTTTTTAAACCGCATCTTCGGGGGGAAGCGTCGGGTGAGCCATGGGAACTCTACGCTTCCCAGATGTGGCGGTGTGATCGCGCCCGGAAAATCCACCTATCTTCTGTCTCTGTAGCGTGGCTAATGCTCCGTGTGACCGCAGCCCATGATATGTTTTTGGATACTGCAAGGGAGCAGAAAGTTAAACTTTTAGCTCTTCATGATGTGACTGATCTATTCAGTGGATGTAATGTATTCATCTCCGACCGCGTGCGAGGCAAGGGCTCCACGCGGTTGTGCAAAGCTTACGAGCTTCGCTCCTTAGAAAATGGACTGAGCAGATCCTAGCCCACACTAATCGGAGGGCTAGGCTCCCGGCAGAGGGCCTATGGAACTCTCGGCCACTGTAAACAGCATATCACTGGTGTGGGGGTGTGTTTTGGGTGTGGGGTTTATGCACGTATAAGCCAGCCTGTGAGCCAGTTTCTCTCATCTTTTTCTTCACCTAATAAAGTATGAGAGCTGAATTCACTAGTAGGTCTCAGTACTTTTCAGTGGAGAACAAGGAAAAAGTCTGCATCAGCTACTACCAGAATTACCCAAACCTATCAGAATAGGCCTTACCATACCTGTTTCTTCTTGCATCTCAGAAAGCTCATTCTCATGCCTTTGTAGCATAAAGACCTTTCTACAGTCAAGCACAAGACAGGCAAGGCTCAATCACATGGATCTTCTTCATGGACATAAACAGGTCTCTCAGGAAATTGATTTTAATATTATAGCTAATGTGTTCATTCAAAGAACATCAATTAGAAGAAACACATTCAGAATAATTTAAATTCAGGAGTTTCTGAACTGTTGTATCTTAAAAAGTGGGATGTACTTAGATGAGGCAATCTGTATAGGTTTGCCACTAATCATACCAACACATGCCAACTATTGGGGTGGGGAAGTGAAGGGAAATTAGGAAGGATAGGTGGGATATGGCAGGAGAGGATGCTTGTGGGAACAAGAAAAGGGGTAATAGGGGATTAGGATAATATTCGACTTTATTATAATTTAAAAATGTAAATAAACTGTTTGCATTGTTAATTTAAAGTTAAAGTTGTGTTTCAGCTGGCTGAAGATCAACTGTTGAAGTCAAATGTGTTTTGCAAGTCAAACCTAAAGAGCAGAAATTAACCGTGCAGAGGAATTCAGTCATTTCCCGTAAACTTAATTATGTTATTTTGATTATTTGGTTTGAATGTCTGTGTTTCTAAGGTGGAGTTTCTAAGCAGTGTGTGAAGAAGGCAGGGTCATGTCTATGGGCACTATTCTGAATTGCCTCATAATGTACTTGTACTCACTTGTAGGATATGAGTTTGAAGTGAGAAGCAGCGAGCTACTACTGTGAACCCTGTACATTGTTCAGAAATTAAAGTGCACAGCAACGGTTTTGTTTTCTGCCCTGGTAGGGACACTTCCTCTGTGCATTTACCAAATGAAGGCATCTGTGATGCCATAATTTAGTAAATGTCTGTATTAAGTCACCCTTATGAATAAGGCAGTAGCAAGACGCCTGTAAATGAACATCCAGGAAAACATTAAAAATGTTCCCCTCCTGGCTTCTCTGCATTGCCTTTCTTAGTGTCAAATTTGTGATCATTAGTTTGTCTATGCACATAGTATGTATATTTGCAGATCTTAAAGGTTAGTTTGGTGTAGTGGTTAGGAGCATGGACTCGAATCCGGGAGAACTGGGTTTGATTCCCCTTGCCTTCATATGCAGCTGCTGGTGTGACCTTAGGTCAGTTACAAGTTCTTTCAGAGCTGTTCTCTCACGAGCAGTTCTCGAAAGAGCTCTCTCACCCCCACCTACCTCACAAGGTAGCTGTTGTGGGGGAGGGGAGGAGAAAGGAGACTGTAAGCTGCTCTGAGACTCCTTCAGGTAGTGAAGGGCGGGGTATAAATCTAATCTAATCTATTATTATTATTTTCAAAATCAGGACACAGCAGATCACTGAGATACCACTATAACCAACTCCCACCATTTCCTAGGTTTGGCCGAGCCCAAGGGTATTGTTAGGGGGTGCCCAGGCTCCCTTAAATTTCTGGGGAGCCCCTCCCTATGATGTCACTGGGCCCTGGTTCTTTTAAGGACCTAGCAAAGCAATGTCTCTGGCCCAGCCCCAGCACCTCCCCCCCCTCTCAAAATTGGAAAGTCTACGCCCTTGATTTGACATGCTCCTTAGTAGTCTGAGTAAACATCT
Source organism: Gekko japonicus (assembly GCF_001447785.1). NCBI lineage: Eukaryota > Metazoa > Chordata > Lepidosauria > Squamata > Gekkonidae > Gekko > Gekko japonicus. Next base: position 1,325,163 of record NW_015169173.1, read on the forward strand.
TTCCTGTATTTGGGGCAGAGGAACAGAAAGTGTCTGTCTGCTGTCACACTGATTACGATGTTTACAATGCTTTAAATAGACAAAGAGGCAAGCTTGTTAACTGAGCTGCAGTCCCTGTTAATCTTCAGAATGCTGGCAATGCTGACTGTTCTTTCACCTACACCATGCTGCCTTCCTTTGCTATCAGCAGGGATCACCTTTAAAAAGGAGTCTTATGAATTCCTCTATGGAACAGCTTGGACCAGAATGACAGAAAATGGTGAGGAAGATGTTGACTCCTCTTTTTTGGTGCTCTGAGAGATCTTAAATCTGGCATCTGTAGCTGAGGCCAGTCTCTGGTTGCATTGGAGACGTAAATGACCTTCAGTGACAGCAGGTGTCAGGTGTGTGCGCATGAGCCCTGAAGTCCTTGGTTCAATGTGCCTGCTCGGCCATAAGCTCACAGCAGCAGTTTTAGGGAAGCTACTCTCTCTCAGACACCCCCATGTGTATTAGGAGAATAAAAATATTGGCCTACTGCCACTATAGCACAAGGATCTTCATTGCATGACTGAAGATAAGCTCTGTGTATCCAAGAAAATAGTTTGAAATGTGCTCATTTTAAAATGCATCCTGTTACACAGAGCTTCTGCTGGAAATGTTGAAGAGTTACTATAGAGATATGCATGACCTCACTCCCTAATTTTGGCAGGCTCCACCTCCAGGGGCAGCCATTATGTGGTTGTACCCACCACCCTGTGTCAGAACTCCAAAGGCATCTGCCAGCTCAAAAATACTGGGGACCCTGCCTTAGAGAAAGAAAACTGCAAATATCTTCTTATATCTGTGCCCACAAATTGTATTTTTAACAGATAAGAAGTTGGGATTGCTTATGAGTGAAAAAACTGCTTTCCAGAAACCTCTCAGGATTAAATCTGCTGTTTACAGGATAGCTGTAATAAATGTCATGAATATCTGACATGACCTTGCCTCATGCTGTCTTAGAAAAATAACAATCACTTTCATGAGAATGCTAATGTATCACAGCTTGTGGGGAAATTACAGTTTCAGATTTACACAGCACTCTAAAGTAGTCCTGATAATAGTTGACTATGTAGTATTTCTGAAAGAGAAGTTCCTCCTTCATTTGAAAGTGCTTTCAAGATTTATATATTATTTGATAACTATTTTATTTGGCCTCTAGGGGGTTAAACTTCCCCAAAATTAAAATTTTGAGATTCTTTTAATAGCAGTCCAAGGAACCAATATGTAGTTTATTCCATTTTCTGGAATCTGTAGTTTATCTAAAAGAGCCCTCTGCACAACACTCTTAGGATGTTCAGTTCAAAATATTAATGAGCTTCTTGAAATTTGTGAATGGTTTAGTCTTATAGGCATGCCTCAAAATGGTGTACCTTGAGGAAACTGTAGTCCACAATAATATTTCTTAATGATTGTAGATATCCTCTCCGTGAGCCTTAATGGCTTGGATCAAGCTGTCCATGAAGGAGAAGACTTCCTATTCCCAGCTGAGGGGAGTGAGCAGGTTATGTGTCTACCTAAAAAGAAAGAGTTGTTATGATGCTCATATGGAGAGAGAAGACAGACTCCTGTAAACTGGCTGAAGCGCTTGGTAAGTTCAAGATCTCTCTCTCTCTCTCTGGGGACCTTAGGTAGGTTGAAGATAGGGCTGGTAATTGCCAGGAAGAAAAAAAGTTCTGTCCTCTTAAACAGTGGCTCAATGGGTTGTTATTTACCAGGTGATATTATTTACCTCCATGCCATGAAAAGCTTCAGCTGACAATTTCCACACAATAAGTTTCTACTAAAGGGACAGGACTCCCCCCCCCAGGTCTATTGGGAACCTTACATAGACTGGGCTCAAATCTATATCTACTGTGTACTTCTGACTGGCTCTAGGGCAGTCCAGACTGTGTAGCTATGGAGGTAGCCATTCTGGACACACAGTGTTTAGTTTAGTTTATTTCTAAAGTCCTTAGACCCGTCATACAAAAAGAAGTACACCTTTACAAAATTCCAAGATTTTAAAATACATCAGTAAAACATTAAAAGCAAACTTTAATCTAATATCAAACTACTATGGACACACAGTGTGGCCCTGCTTCTCCGCCCTATTGGATTAATTTGCTGCCCGGACACTTGTACCTTTGTCTTCAAAAATCAGACCTTTGCCTAGATCTGCACACATAGATAGCAATAGCCCTCCTTTAATCTCTGTCTTTTTGGCTTCTTGGACAGTGTTTTCGGTGCTTGGAAGATATGGCCTTCTAGTGTTAGGTATTCTAATACTCTGTGCTAATTCTACAGCCCCGATAGTTATTATTCCCCTCAATAAACTTTGTTTCTATTTTTACTCTGTCTGGTTTCCTGTTGTTCCTTCCAAGCTTATAGCACTTTGTCAGAAATCCCTTGTAGTTGCTTGTGTGGGTCACTGCCCAGATCGAGGGCATTCCATTAAACTGTGTAGACCCCAAGCCATCATCTCTCAAGAAAAAAAGGGTGGGAGGTGTCCTTTCTTGTGTTTAGTATACTAAGCCTGAATTTGGCTCTAAGTGGAAGGTGAAACACACCCACACTGACATGTATCAAGAGTACCACCTGTTCTTCAGCAATGATAACACTTTTTTCTCAAAACTGAGAGGCTCCTGATACAATCCTGAAAGCAGACAAGGACTTGAACAGAGAACTGTTTATTTGAAGCAATGGGTTCTACTCAGGGTGACTACAAGCCCAGCTTGTAGCTGTGTATTCTCTGGTTCAAATTACAGACACCATTTGAAAAGTTTTCATTGTAGGCATGTCAACTTCATGAACAAGACAGAGGATAGCCTTGATACATAGGAAGGAATGTGGGGGAAAGAGCCTTGCTGTAAAGGAAAAATGTATTTAGCCTTACAAAAAACCTAATACACACGGGACTACCATTTTCCAGTGCCAACGGGGGCACCTATTTCACTCCCAGCTCTAAGAGTTTATTGAAATGGTGGCCATTGCTCTTGTGGGAATAGGCTAGCATTACATTTTTAAAGGCTATACATATCAAGGATATGTTGGAGTGTGTGTAGGGTTGCCACTATTTTTTATGCAGTATCTGTATACGGTATGAAAGACTAGGAGCAATTAATCATAAACAAAATTTTGGTTGGGCCAGCAAAATTATTTCATATATCTATATCCTAACATTCTAAGGCGGCTTAAAAAAAGGTTTAATATCTTAATCTGTAGCCTGATCTTAAGGATGCAAAGACAGCAAAAATTACATATTAAAAATGCCTCCCCTGCCATTTCATAGGAGCATAAGAAGAGCCCTGCTGGATCAAACCAGTAGCCCATCTAGTCCAGCATCGTGTCTCACACAGCGGCCAACCAGTTCCTCTGGATGGCTAACATCAGGGCATAGAGGCCGAGGCCTTCCCCAGGTGACTAATGCAGGCTGTGTCTGCTGTTCTGCAGGCAATCTCTCCCCAATCAGATAAGCATCCTGTTCAAAAATAAGGTTGCCAGCAGGCTTGGAGAAAAGTGTCCTGCCTTCTTAACAAAAGCTTAAAGGGATGTTATTTACCTCCAGACCACGAAAAACTTAAATTTCTAATTTTCACACCTCAAGCCTTTAATACAGGGCCAGGACCTTTTTTCTCTAGGTCTACTGGAGACCTCAAAGTAGTTGTTCTATTGCAAAGGAATTTCAGAAACAGACTGGAATGGGAGATCGCTGAATTAGAATTTATTACAGCACTCTGGAAAATGGAATCCCGGGGGCTTAGCAGAGCCATCAGATTTTTTTCTCACTACACATGCCAAGTCACTCAGTTCTTGCTTATACCCATAATTAAACTTTGGTCTTAAAGGTGCCACTGGACTCAAACTCAGTTCTCACAACTGTTGACTCTTTTATTATCTGTATGTTAATTTGCTGCTATTCACAGGTCTTACCAACTGCGTTAACCCAATCTTAGCTATACTTATTGCTCAGTTACTTCTACATCTTGGCTGTAATTAGCACTTCCTGGCAACTAACTTCCCCACCTATATGTGATGCCTGAGGAAGTCTGTTTTAATGTATCTGAAGAAGTGTGCATCTGCACATGCTAAGTCACTCAGTTCTCACTTATACCCTGATTTTTTATATTTATATTCTGCCCATCCTGCAAGTGGGCTCAGGGCAGCTAACATCATGTTATAATAAATACAATCACAATTTTAAAACACAGTATAAACATTAAAATTGGTGGTTACAGCTTAACAACAGAAATCAGTTGTCTAATGGCCAGTTATCAGTGGGTGGGTGACAGCAACCTCAGGGAGGCCATGTATGGGCGCCCGCTGCCTCAGCCAAAGGCCTGGCGGAACAGCTTCATCTTGCAGGCTCTGTGGAACTGAAGGAGATCCCGCAGGGTCTTGATCTCAGTAGGGAGCATGTTCTACCAGGCAGGGGCCAGGGCAGAGGAAGCCCTGTCCCCAGTTGAGGCAAGACAGACGTTCTTTGGGCCAGGGACCACCAGGACATGTTGATCCTTAGACTGTAATGCTCTTCAGAGTGTATACAGAAAGAGGTGGTCCCTCAGATATGCTGGTCCCAGGTCATATTACACTTTAAAGGTTATTACCAACACCTTGAAGCGAATCCAGTATTCAACCCGTAACCAATGCAGTTGGCGGAGCACATGCTGAACCTGAGCGTGCAGAGTCATCAACTATTAAACTTTGTTGGTCTTACAGGTGCCGCTGGACTCACTTAGTTCTCTCATCTGTTTCTTTTATTTGTATGCTAATTTGCTGCTATTCACAGGTCTTACCAACTGCTTTAATCTTAGCCATACTTATCACTGTTACTTATGCAGCTTGACTCTAACTAGCCTTTCCTGGCAACTAACCCCTCCACCTCTCTACCTATATGTAAGGCTTGAGAAGACTGTTTTAGTGTATCTGAAGAAGTGTGGATGCAGACGAAAGCTTATCCCCAGAATGAAACTTTGTTGGTCTTAAAGGTGCCACTGGATTCGAACTTTGTTCTATTTCCTCAGACCTGATCCACGTGGCTACCCACCTGAAACACTCTACACGGTTAAAGGTAAAGAGGGTTTTGCACAAGCTCGGAAGCACCCGTTGTTGTTCAGTCGCACAGTCGAGTCCGACTCTTCGCGACCCCATGGACCAGCTCCCGCCAGGCCTTCCTGTCTTCCGCCGTCCTCTGAAGTTGGCTCAACTTCATGTTCGTTGCATCGATGACACTGTCTAACCATCTCATCCTTTGCCGTCCCCGTCTTCTTTGACCTTCAGTTTTTCCCAGCATCAGGGTCTTCTCCAGTGAGTGCTCCCTTCTCCTTTGGTGGCCAAAGTATTTGAGCTTCAGTTTCATTATCTGGCCTTCCAGGGAACAGTCAGGGTTGAAGCACCCGACCGGAGCTAAAAGAATTACGAAAACAAAGAAAGGTAGCCCTGACTCCTGTCTGCGGCGTAGCTCACAGGTTTGTTCGGGTTTTTTCAGCTTAAAAATTCTCCTAGGTCACTTCGTCAGCAGCAGAAGCATATACTAATCCCTTTACTTGTGTAAAATGCAGGCGGGTCTCCGTTGGGTGGCAGCACGGCCTCTCTCGCTACACAACAAACTCTCTCCCAGCCCACAAGCGGCTGCTCCGACTTTCTCATGGAGAACAGGCGACAGCACTTCACGGCGCAGCCACCGGGCCACTCCTCAGGGCCCAGCTGCACAGCGCTCGGCCGAGCCGGCAGTCGATAACTGGCGAAGACTAGGTTGTGACGTCACACCAGTTTCATTGGAAACTTAGTTTTGGGTCTCCACCTTCCGGAGGTTCAGCCAGTCACTGGTCTGGCGGGGGAACTAGGAAGTGACGTTTAGGCCAGCGAGCAAAAGACGCAGCATCCGGAAACAGTACAGGCGAAAGGGACGGAGTCTGAGCGGTGGTCGGTAGCAGAGGGGGTTTGTAAGGATGGTGTCAAGCTGAGGGGTCTGGTAGGGGTGGGCTTAGAAAAGCAGTCATAGATGCGTATTTAGGACTGTGGAAAGCGTGACGGAGTGCTTGCTGCGGGAGGAGGGAATTTTGCTTGCCAAGGGAAAATTTATTGTTTTTTATTCAGCGTTGATATTGAAAAAATTCGAATGTGACTGAAGCCTTTATGCTTGTACCTTTCATAGCAGTTAAGAAGCTACTCGTTTATATGTTTAGCGCATGAGTGGATATAAAAGGTTATGGGTTCAGTTCCCCAGAGAAGGCTGTGTTCTGGGAGGAGGAGGGTGCATTAGTAAATTCTCCTAGTTCACTACGTGTGGAAGCTGTAGTTCATCGGTAGAGTATCAGCTTTGCCCACGGGAGATTCCAGCTTCAGTTCTGGAGTTATAATTATCAACAGAATCAGGAAAGTCTGCATATGACCCTGCAGAGTTGTCTACCAGCCAAAACAGAATGTACTGGGATAGATGGGCCAGTGGGCTGGTTTAGTATGAAGATGAGTAATCATCTTCAGTAATGTTTTTGTATCATGCTTCTATTCAGGATGACTTTTCAAAACCAGTATTTGATAACTGGAAGGGTGTGACAGGTTTTGTCTTGAGCATTATAACACTTTGTGTTGGAAATTTAGCTTTGTCAGGGTGAACTGCAAGCATGCATGGGGCGTGAAGCTGGATGGGATTAGGCCATAACTAATGCTATGGCTAATATTTAGGCTTTGATCCTGATTATTAGTTGTTGCAGTGTGAAAAGCTGCCATAATTATGTAAGTATGTGACAAAGTTTGGACAAAAATCCATTTTATAGACCGAATTGAGGAAGTTTATACAAAAATTCATCATTTACACACAACAGCTTGCTTCACAGAGCACTGATTTGGGAACTCTGAAGTACGTTTGAATGCTTGTTGAATGAGGCTGAAAAAAATGAAGATCCAGTAGGCACAAATATTTGTCTTTAGGTGTCTCTTGTGATCAGGTGTCTGACACTTTATTAGCCTTTTAAAAAGTTTTCATGATATTAATCATTGTATACAATGTTTCTTTTCTTTGTCTCAGTCTTTTAATTAAATTTGCAGGTTTGAGATGGAGTCTGAAGATGCCATCCCTGAAAAACTAGTTGAGGGTTTGAAACTCTCAGAAGACCAAAGCTACATTTCACAAACGGAATGCGATAATGTGCACATCCCCAGAATTAGTGAAGCCAGAGAAGATGATGACCTCTTTCATGACTGCAATGACTCCTTTGAATCAAGAGTGACAGAAGAGAATCACAACTGTGAGGTAGATTCTTCAGAGAAGCAAACAGATCTAGATGAAAAATACCTATTAGAATTGGAGAAAGATATGTCAGAGGAAGAAAAACAGGTATGCTTTAATAAATCTCTAAATTTTTAAGAAGATTTTCTGACTGATACACCTAATAATATTTACTTAGACTCCAGTCAAATTTTTCCACTTGAACATCTGTTGAAGTGTAGGTGGAGATTTCTAATGTAAGATCTGTTAAATGTTCCTGCAGTCCAATCCTATTTGTATTAATACCATAATGAGTTTAGTTGATTTCAAAAGTGCTTACTTCTATGTAATGATGCATAGCTTTTCAACTTTGCATATTAGTCCTCTGCATGTTCACTTGGAAGAAAGTCCCATCAAATTCAGTGTGGATTACTGCTAAGAAAGTATGCATAGGACTGCAGCCTGAATGTCAGGGAACATGTTGATAAACTATGTGTTGTGTAGGAAATCTAGGTTTAGATATCTCAGACTTTTTAAAAATGAAGTGTCATTATAGGGTGTTCCCAGATTGGGTCAGAGCAATGGTAGAGAAGAAGGGGCAGTCTTTTCTCTCGTGTCCCCCCCCCTCCCCACAGTTGCTGCTTTCCCCAATGGGGAAAATACCTTTTGTACAAACAACAGTAGGTGGCATGTATGTGTGTGTGGACTTCATTGGAAAACAGTGGATGGGGGGGTGAAAGGATACCTAACTGCAGTGTTGATCAAATTAGCCTCTCACCATTTGTTTCATTAAAAAGCAAATTAAAAACACAGGGCAACCTAGTTGCAGATATTCTACAGTAATGATCCCCATTGTAGCTGCTGTGGCCACTATGGCCCCTGCTGCTGAGTTCCCTGGGGCTGGCTTCTCAATATTGTAAATGCCCCACTCGATGTACTGTAGTAGTTGCAGGGATAGGAATCTGTGGCCAAGTCTGATTTTGTTTTGTGAGATTGCAACCAGTGCCACTATATGCTCATTTTCCCATCTCTATTCTGTATTTGGCATCCACTGTTGTTCTGTTTACCAATTTTTTGTCTGTCCCTAGCTTGCTCCTGTTCTGCTTTTCATTCCCTGTTTTCCTAAAGCTGAAATAGGCAGTGCATGCCTACCAGGCAATTGTGTGTAGACCATTTAGTTTTCATGGATTCTTGAGTCTGGTATGCTCTTTTTTTAGGCTGAGTTAGTTTCAGTACAGTTTTGGCTTATAATACAACTTTAGTTCAGAACAAGATTTAAAGAAGACACAATCTAATAGTGAAACCACAGGCTGCAATGGTTGACTGGCAAACATTTCCAATACAGATAAGCCTGCTGCCACAAAGAGATTATGCCCAGTGTCAAAAGTGCTTGCCTGACAGTCTACAGGAGACATAACCTTTCTTGCTCTGAGCTCGATTGTCTGCCCTCAGGTTCTTGGTCTTTATCAGAAAGGGTGGTGTGAAGAATACCCTTCTGAAACATAAATGAATGTTGAAGTGGGTTGTTCACATCTTTTTGTTTGTCAGAAGCAGCAATATTTGTATAGGGTGGTTTTAAAATGCCATGTGTGATGAGAGATGAATTCTGCAACTGAAATAACTGTTCATAAAGGAATGTTAAAATGCAGCCCAAACTTAGCCGCGTTAGAGTCCCTGCTTACAGGTCAGACCAGTCTGCTTGCTGTTTGTAGAGTGCAATTTTTCTTTTATATTCATCTATGAGAAAGGCAGATGCAGCAATGACTCAGCAAAATCTTATAAGCACGTTTTCTTTGTGTTGTGCTTAAACAAAATCTGATTCTGTGCCAAGGCAACTCACAGTCTGTGTAGTAAAGTCAAACCTGTGACCTGTGTAAATATTCAAAATAGGCACTTGTAGACTTTACATAATTCTCTTACTGCTAATCATCGAGAAACTGCACAAGAAATTGAAGCCCTGACCACCGGAAATCTTTCTTCTTTACACCATAATTTGCTTGAATTTCCTTGAGGTTTTTTCCCTGTTCTTAAATTTCTTCTTTAAAGAGTAGTCATATTAACTGGCAAAGCAACAGGCCTGCCATTGGCTGTGCTCCTATGCTGTTACAGAGCCTAAGGGGCAGAGTAGAGGATCAGGAAGTGAGGGGCTGGCTGTCATGGATGTGAGAGTAAAAGGGGACTGGAACCTGAGGAAGTAGAGAAGGCAGTAGAATAAAGGAAGCACTTTCCCCTTAGAGGAGTGGAAAGCAAGAAGCCAGGGAATGCCTGAGAGAAGTAAAATGCTTCTTGTCTTATCAAAAGGAGCTAGTTTTTGGAATAGAAACATTTTTAAAAAATTCTTTCTTTAAAAACAAAACAGAAAAGAATCAAGGGAACAACACTTAAAATCCAGCACTTAAATAAGTTAGAAAAATCTAAAATATCTAAGATAGCAAAAAATAAGTCCATATGCAATTGTTATCTGTATGCCATGCGTTCATATATTAATAGAGTTCTAAGATCCTCAATCCCTTGATTTACCAGAGGCGGGCTTTTATTTTTCCAGTGATGTAATACAAGGCTCTTAGCTGTAATAAGGGTACAGAGGGTCCATTTGGGTTGACCATCAGTTAATCTCCAAGAGATGGGCAGAAAGCTTAAAAGGTGGGTGACGAGCAAGAAGCTTGGGTGCTAGCTCCTTGAGAAAGACCACCACTCTAGACCAGTTAGTGGGTGTTTCATGAAGAACTGAACTCTAGCAGCTGGTGTGGCGAGGGGAGAGGAGGCGAGAGGTGAGAGAAAATCCATAATATTTACCGCCCACCGTCCTTATCTCAGTGTGGCTTTCAACGTGGTACAGAGCTCCCGGCCTGGCCCTGATGCGATCGACATCAGGCTCTCCGGTCTGGCGTGAGGTCTTTGCTGTTGATGGAGGAACGGATGGTGGCTCTGTGAGCTCTGCTCCTCTGGCGCGGTCACCATTTTGAGTCCGGTGTCAAGATCCAGACTTCTCTGCTTTAGTAACCACCTATGTGGCCACAGTTGCAGTGCCTGTTCAGGGTGTGTGGGCAGTGGTGGGGGGACCTGGGGGGGGGTGTTCACCCCTCTCAAAGCTTTCCCAGCCGAGCCAAAATCCATTGGACTAAAATCCACTGAGCGACTGCAGCTTTCGGTGGCGCTCCCAGGGAGTTAAGGGAAGGGGGCGGAGAAACAGAATAGCTTGGCCTACTTCCAGTCTGTGTCCCATCCCTAAGGATGTTGGCAGTGGGGCTAGGATGAATAACACCCCTCTGACATAGGCGTTGTGCAATGCAAGGTCTATAAACAATAAGACCATGGTCCTTTGGGACTTTCTGCAGGAGCAGAATGTAGACCTGGTGTGCATGACCAAGACCTGGATGTGGGAAGGGGAGACAGTAGCTCTCTTCCAACTTGCCCCTCCTGGGTTTTTGGTCCTTCACCAATTGCGGACTAGGGGCGGGGGGGAGTGGCTTTATTCATTCGGGAGGCTTATCTCCTTCAGGGTGCGCCCGCCACCGAGGATCACGGGCATTGAGTTTGCGGGCCTAGTGTGGGAGGCTGGGGAGAGTTTGGCGATCTGGTTGGTGTACTGACCGTGTAACGCACCGGCCGTCCTTGATCAAGGCCTTATCAGGCTGGGTGATAGTCCTGTGTGATTTCAATGTCCATGTTGACAATGTGGCCTCCACTCAGGCAACTCTCCCAATATGTAATGACCCCCCACTCACCAGGCCAGGCACACACTCGATTGGATCTTTGCTGTGGGGGTAACAGTGGACTGGATCTAGCAGTTCCATGGTCGGACCACCATGCCCTGAAGGCCCGTCTGAATGTCCCACCCTGACCCTGTTTAGGCGGTGAGCGTATTTTAGCTTGCCCGTGGAGCCAAATAGACCCTGTGCAGCTCCAGATGGCTCTCCGGGATCTGATGCCCCTAGCAGCTTGTTAGATGAGCTTGTGGGGGACTGGCATAGCCGACTTTCGACAGCTATCGACGAGATTGCTCCACGGCTCCTTCTGCGGCCATGCTCTAGGCTCGCTCCCTGGTTTACCCAGGAATTGTGGCTTATGAAGCGAGAGCTGAGATGGCTAGAGAGCCGGTGGCGGCATGCTCGAGACGAAGCTACAAGAGCATCCTATATGACGTTTATGAGATCCCATGAGATGGCGGTCAAAGCCGCAAAAAGAGAGTATTACGCGGCTACAATTGCGTCTGTGAGCTCACACCCAGTCCAATTATTTAGAACAATTTGGTCTATAACTGTTCTGCCACAGGGCAGACCAAATGCTAGGGAATTGGACACAGACTGTGAGGCATTTGCGAACTATTTTGCAGATAAAGTCCTGTTGCTCCGCTGCGATCTCCCCACCACAGTTGAAACAGTGAGTGAACTCGAGGCTCTATGCACATCTTCGAGTCAGGTTTTGGATTGTTTCAGTCTGCTCAGCCTAGAGGAAGTTGACAAATTGCTCCTACCTGTTCGCCCTACCACATGCTGCCTTGACCCGTGCCCGTCGTGGCTAATTAAAGCTGGCCACGATGGGTTTCGAGGCACCTTAAGGGAGATTATCAACAAGTCCCTTGTTGAGGGACAGTTCCCGGGGGTGCTCAAGGAGGCAGTGGTCCATCCTCTCCTGAAAAAAAATCTCTGGATCCGACCGAATTGTCTAATTACCGGCCGGTTTCCAATTTGCCCAAAATAATAGAGAGGGCGGTGGCTACTCAGCTACAGAGCTTTTTGGATGACACTTCCATCTTAGATCCCTTCCAGTCCAGTTTTCACACGGGATGGAGACGGCACTGGTTGCCCTCACAGACTACCTCCAGAGGCATCTGGGTCGGGGTGGATTGGCGGTACTGTTGTTGTTCGACCTGTTGACAGTGTTCAACACGGTCGACCATCAGTTACTGATCTACCGTCTCACCGACATAGGAGTCCAGGGGCTTGCCTTGCAATGGCTCGCTTCCTTCCTCCAAGGTCAGGGACAAAGGATGGCACATGGGGAATAGGAGTCCAGAAGGCTCCCACTGGATTGTGGAGTGCCTCAAGGGGCGGTGCTTTCCCCTATGCTATTTAACATCTATATGCACCCCCTTGCCCAAATTGCCCAGAGGCATGGGCTGGGATGTCACCAGTATGCGGATGACATCCGGCAGTATCTTATGTTGGGCAGCCAGTCTGACTCCAGACCAGAAGATCTGGACCGGGCATTACAAGCCATGGCTGGTTGGCTTAGACTGAGCCAACTGAAATTGAATCCAATGAAGATGGAGGTCTTGTGCCTACGCTGGGGCGGCCCGGAGGTAGGGATCCCACTCCCAACCTTTGATGGGGTGCCTCTGGTCCCAGCGTTGGAGGTTAGGAACTTGAGAGTGCTCTTGGATGCCTGCTTAACAATGGAGGCCCAGGTAGCAGCCACTGCCAAGTCAGCCTTTTACCATCTTCAGCTGATCAGACAGTTGGTTCCCTTCCTTGACCATAACGACTTGGCAACAGTGATCCATGCGACGGTCACCTTGAAGTTAGACTACTGTAATGCTCTCAACATGGGGCTGCCCTTGTCGCAAATTCGGAAGCTGCAGCTAGTGCAAAATGCTGCGGCAAGGCTTCTGATGGGCCTCCCCTTGCGGGAGCACATCCAGCCTGTACTGAGGATCTTGCACTGGCTGCTGATAGTGTACCGAATCCGCTTCAAGGTGCTGGTTCTTACCTTTAAAGCCCTATATGGCCAGGATCCGACATACCTGAGGGACCACCTTTCCCCATATATACCCCAGAGAGCACTACGGTCACGGGCTCAAAACTGATTTGCCCTCCCGGGTCCCAAGGATGCCGGGCTGGTTACTACCAGGGCCAGGGCCTTCTCAGTACTGGTGGAATGAGCTCCCATAAGAGATCAGGGCCCTGTGGGATCTTTTGCAGTTCCGCAGGGCCTGCAAGACGGAGCTCTTCCACCAGGCCTTTAACAAAGGAGCCGCCGTCACCATTCTATCAATAATCGTAATCATAGAACCCTGGCCCTTGGCTTTGACACCTCAGCCTGTGCTGCCGCTTATATCACTGAGCAGAATATTTAGTAAGATCTTTGCTGGCACTCATACAGTACGCCATCGCTAAGTGTTTAATTAGTCATCACAAGCACCTAATAATATTGAATAGTTTTAACTGGACTGTTTTTAGATGATTTTATGTGGATCTTAACTGTTATTTGTGTATTATTTTATGTAAGCCGCCCTGAGCCTGCCTTGGTGGAGAGGGCAGGGTATAAATTAAACAAACAAACAAACAAAATAAAAGTACATAAGCATCAGTAAATATATTGATGAAAATTAAAATTGTGATACCCTGTTGGTATCTTGAATCAGAGCTTTGTTCATATCCTTCCTGTAGAGGAAGAGTCTTTGTGGCCTTGGGCTTTGAAGGGAAGACCCACGTCAGAATCCTTTCTCTGTGTGCAGCCTGTGGGCAAGTCACAGTGTTTCATCTGTAGTTCCTACTTCACAGGAACAAGCAAGGAAATGACACTGTACAAGATTGGGCAATTTTTAAAAAAAATAGGATTTAAAAATTCTTTTTAAAAGTAGTTACAGCTTTCTTGTGCACAGTGTATATACTGACTGGTTGCAGTTCTTCTAAAGGTAGCACTAAATACAGCAGGACTGCGGAGATACTAAATACAATGACAAAAACAAAATATATTGTGGAGAGAATGGATTGCTCAAGGTCAAATACCACTAAAGTGCTACTTAAAGGCATATGTCTCAAACATAATAAATGAGAAAATCATGCATGAAGATTAAACTGTAAATCTTTTAGTATGATCCACATATACTTATTGCTTATTAAAGCACAGCTATGAAACAAATACACAAGTACAAAGAAGCCTTCCTAACTTTCAGGTCTGCTGGGAGGCTGAGATTAGCTTTAAGTACGCAAGCTGAGTTTGTGCATGTAAGAACCGCTTTGCTGCAAGGAGTATAACGAGCCCTTGTGGAACTATGATAAAGCATGCAAAATATGTAAACTGTGTCTGTAAGGCAGGTTTCAAATTGTTAATAACAAGGTTTGAAGTGTTCTGAATATCTGTATACAAGATGTTTTGCTTGTTTTGTTATTTGTATTCCATAAATATATTGGCTCTGAAGAAGAAGTAGAATCGAAACTCTCTCTGCCAACAAGAGACGTCAGCCTGTTTTCTCAGCCTCCCTGCAGACCTGAAAGTTTGGAAACTAAGAAACAGCAAAGCAGATTAGTGTTTTCAAGGACTGTATACAGCCCATTTACTGGTCTTGCTTTAGGAAGGTTTCTTTGTTTGTTTCATAGCCTTTATGCGTTAATCTATATATATAAAAGCAAGTCCCCTCACCATAAAAGCAACGCCCAGGCCAAACCGCTGGACCTAGAAACACCAAATTCGGGGAGAGTGCTACCATGACGTAGGTGCTCGCTAAGGGGATTTTTAGAAGGGGGTCAAAAGGGGTAAAGTGTGCTCCCCCCCATTTATTCCTATGTGGCTGCCAGGCTGCTGCCTAGGAGGCTGGATGACCATCTTTCGGGTATGTTGTAGGGCTATCTTTCGGCTATGCTCCTGCAGAGTGCAGGGGGTTGGACTAGATGACCTGCAAGGTCCCTTCCAACTCTAACATTCTATGATTCTACAATTCTATGATGACTTACAACACACTCCCCCCACCTCCTACACCTAACAGGCTGTTGTTTGTCAGGTGCAGCAGCAGTTGCAGGGTGCTTAAAGCCATGAGGGAGCCTGCCCCAGCAGTAATGCCTTAGTGATCCTGCTGGCCCAGCCTCCAGAGCGGCATCTAATACTCCCCCCCCTCCCCCTCCTACACTGGACAGGCAACTGCCTGTCAGGTGTAGGAGAGGAGGAGGCATGTTTACAGCCACCAGGGAGGTTTGCTCAGCAGGATTGCTTTAGCATTGCTGCTGGCCCAGCCTCCCTGATGCCTTTAAATACAATCCCCCCCAACACTAGACAGGCCAGTGTCTGTCAGGTGTAGGAGCAGGACCAGGGTACTTTAGTCCTTCAGGGATGCCGCCCCAGTAGAATCACCTTAGCGGTGCTCTTGATTCAGCTTACCCACACTCACACCCACTATGAAATATATTACAAATTTGTAGAAAACTGGTTTCCTTTATTAGGTTATTTAACTTCTCACAATGTGGGTTCTAGAAAACTGGTTCATATGAACTTGCTTAATATCTGATTGCTTGTATGGTGTTTTGAATATGTAGCTATGTCCCAGTTCTAAAATGTAACATAAATGAGGATTTTTGTAAAAAAAAGAAAAGAAAAAAAGCCTGTGTGTTATGCCCTCCCCTCAAATTCAATGACCAGGCCAAACCCCTGCACCAATAAATCCAAAATAAGGGGAGTGCATTCCTACCATGATGTCAAAACCTCCCCCCCCCCATGAAGAGATTTCTGAGAAACATGATTCCTGCTTCTTAAATGACGACTGCTTCTTAAATTGACAGTTCTATGTGGCCTGCTCCAGAGTGAGCTCATCAAACAGCCTGGTCATCCTAGCACATGAGGGCAGAACCACCAATCTGGTCCTTCAGTAGAGAAAAAAAGGACGTATTTCTCACTTCATTTCTTACACTACAATCTTTTCTGTTAGAATTACTACAACAAATGTTAAATTTCAGACTTCACGTCATCAGTATTATAACTGGATTTACGGAACTTAAATACCATAGCGAAGCACGGTTATCAGGCTAGTAAGCAATGTATATGTGGATTATACTAAAAGATTTACAGTTTAATCTCCATGCATGATTTTCTCATTATGTTTGAGACATATGCCTTTAAGTAGCACTTTAGTGGTATTTGACCTTGAGGAATCCATTCTCTCCATGGTGTATTTTGTTTTTGTCATTGTTCTTCTAAAGGTGACAGTATGAAACATTCACCCCCTCCCCAGTTTGGTGTAGTGGTTAAGTGCGCGAACTCTAATCTGGGAGAATCGGGTTTGATTCCCCACTCCTCCACTTGCACCTGGCTGGATGACCTTGGGCAAGCCGTAGTTCTGATAAGAGCTGTTCTTGAAAAAGAGCTGTTTCTGTCAAGAGCTCTCTCAGCCCCACCTACCTCACAGGGTGTCTGTTGTGGGGTGGGGAAGGGAAAGGAGTTTGTAAGCCGCTCTGAGACACCTTTGGGTTGTGAAGGGCGGGGTATAAATCCAATGTCTTCTTCTTCTTCTTCCCCCAATTTTAAATGTCAGGAGAGGTAGGGAGAGGCCACACTCAAACATTGTTCCTTCTCAGAAATTAACAGTAACAACAAACAAGATATGCAGAGCAGGGAAACAGAATTACTTGGTGAATAAATATGACTGTGCAAGTAGATATTAAAAAATAAAAGCTTTTTGAATGCTACTCTAGATTACAGTTTGTTCTAATTGTTCATTCGTGGTGTTTCCAAATTACCGCTGCAGACAAATGCCGTATGACTGCCATATTCTTTGTCTTGCAGAAGAGAAGAAATGAGAGCATAAAGCTAAAAGAAGAAGGAAATGAGCAATTTAAGAGAAAAGGTAGGCAAAACTTCTAATGACCTGATAGTCCTTTTTCCATCCCTTTCGTTAGGTTTTGTCTTGAAACTGAGGCTGTACTCATTAAAATTCTTGTGGAGGTTTTATCTGGACTAGGATTTGATGAAGCATTTTTGGAATATATCCCTGTTAATTATTTCGTTTGAGACCTTTGGTCTTTTATTTCTTTCTTCCATTATTTTAGAAAGTCTGTAGGCTGCCTCTTCAGCATATAATGGTGGCTTACAAAGTAAAACATGTTAGAATAAAAAAACAGCATAACATGATTAAAATTAATAAACATTAACAGCTGTCAGCTATGCTGCCATGGGGTTGGGATGTTCTTTCAGTGTCTCTGTAAATTGCTTTTGCATTCCTTTCTCTCTCCTATGCGCTGAAATGCTTATCTCCAAAGCCGTACAGGTGGTAATGTGTGTTGTCTGCCTTCAAGCCCGACCATGGGAGCCTAGTAACACTTGCCGGCTCTAGCCCGCGCGGGGGAGGGTGCCTAATTGGCCAGCGCGGGGGGGGGGTGCATATGAATGCCCTATATCTCATTAGGTTCAAGAAGCAACTGCTATTCTTAACAGTGACTATGTTAATGCATCTATGGCTCTTCAATAAAAGTATAACCTTTCTAAAGAAGTGTGTACTCTGTTGTTGGCTGTGGGTTCTGACATTCTGTTAAGAATTCTTCATTCTCAATCTACGTGCCTCTCTCCTAAACTGAGATGAGCAACGCAGAGGAGAAACC
>NW_015169173.1:1344161-1352322 GCF_001447785.1 Gekko japonicus
CCTGCACCACTTCCCAGGCTCAGCGAATTTGTTGTCCGACGCCTTGTCCCGCCTACCCCAACACGATAGCCAACGGGAGGTGGTCTTGGACTCGGTGTTCACGCCTTCCCAGTTGGGCGGGGCGGTACCCCCCACCCCCCCGGCGACGACACAGCCCGCTCCTTCTGGCCAGGAAGAAGGGGGGATGGACAGTAAGTTCACCTCAGCGTTCTCGGAGGCCAACAAAGCTGTTCTACAAGCAGAGGGGGGTTTTGAAATGAGGGAAGATGGTTGTTGGTACTGAGAACATAAACTATTCGTCCCCCTAGCACTCAGGGGGGAGGTATTGCAAGCAGTGCATTGCTCCAAACTGTCGGGACACCCTGGATTTGTTAAATCGTTTCAACTTTTGAACCGACAATTTTGGTGGCCAACGATGTGAAAGGATCTATCTTCGTATGTCCAATCCTGCCAGATATATGCCATGAGCAAAGCCAGGCAGGGGAAGCCCCCGGGACTGCTACACCCGCTTCCTACTCCGAGCCACCCTTGGGAGGTTATATCCATGGATTTTATAACTTTTTCTGCCCTGGCCCCGGCCTGGTGGAATCAGCTCCCTCTGGAGATTAGGGGCCTGTGGGACCTTTTATCATTCCACAGGGCCTGCAAAACAGAGCTGTTCCGCCAGGCCTTTGGTTGAGGTGGTGGGCGTCCATCTCAGTTGGCCTCCCTGCTTTAGTTCCCAATCTGATGAAAGGGCCCATCTGATTTCATCTTGTGGCCCCAACAGATTTATATTTCTGCTACCAATTTTATTGTTTATTGTTTTTATGATTTTAACTGTGATTTTATTGTAACGAATCTTTGACTCGATTTGTTGTGATCCGCCCTGAGCCCGTTTGGGAATGGCAGAATAAAAATACCTAAATAAATAAATAAATAGAAGTACCAAATGCTGTCTGTGAATGATTACTGTTTTTAAATATCATGACTGACCTTGAAGCCCTTGAGAAGCTGTTGTTCTGAACATTTGGTAATTCTAAAATTTTTGACTATCTCGATGACTGTTGCTGGAACTAAAACATTTTCTGTCAGTGACTTGATACCATAGAGAATTATTTCTTATCCCATGAAATTGTATGATTTTTACTTATATCCCATCCCAGTGTTAATGCTGGGGGCGGGGGGCGGGGAGGCAGGATTGTTAAAATTACAGAGGGCTGAAATGTTTTGAAGGAGAAGTCTGAGTAATTCTGGAAACAACCCTGAGGAAGTCAGGCTCATTATCAGCAATTCTAAGAGTTCCTGACAGTTCTGATATCAATTTTATTGAAGGGGAAGAGCACAAGCTTCCAGTGACTTCCAGTCCTCTAGCAAACAGTGCATGACTAGTGCACGGAGACAGCTCAGTAGGAATTGGAAACAGATGGATTTGGGCCCTGAATTGTAGCTCTGTGCACTTCTATCCATCACTGACTTGCAAAACTAGGCATCAGATCTTCAGCTAGTATAGCTTCCAGTTTTTAAGGGCGAGTAAATACAATACCCTTCAGAGATGCAAGATGTCCCTATCACTAGAAGGATCTTGTATCTGAGGAGGATGTCTCTTTTCCCCTCCTCCTGTCCTTCCTCCTGGTCTGCCACTGCCTGGCAGCTTCTCCTGCAACCCTTCTCTGCTGCTGCTGCCTTGCTTTAGCATCGTTACCTCTAAGTGGGGAAAAACACAGCAGGGCTTTGCCAGTTCACACTCTTGGACTTTTAGGGAGGGGAGGCTGCATGGCTGAGTGGTGTTCCTGTCATCCTGAACAGCTCTTGTACTGCTTTCCCTTGATTCCAAATGAGAAACAGCTGTTTGAAAAGATAGGCAAGCACTGTGGCTGACTTGGCAGCAACTGCTACTCATCTTAAGTGCATAGGCAGACGCCAGATGGAAAATCAGCATAGGGGGTGGGGACTCAAGAAAGTTCCCTGTGCCTTGCTCACTCTGCTATGGTTTGGCTTCAAAAATAAATATGTAGTGTTTTATTTGAAGCGCTTCAGCTGCATAATCTACAGGTGCTTTTAAATACCAGCTTCAGGCTGCATAAGCAGAGAGGCACAAGTAATATGCACTAAGGTATTCTGTTACAAAGACCTTTGATAAGTACACATGGAAACTTAGGTGTCCTGTAAATATTTTATTCTGATGTTTGTTGGAAAGTTTTAATCAGAAAAAGGCAAGCAAACAGGGACTTCTGGTGCCTTAGATAGTCTAGTGAGATTCAGTCAAAAGTGGTATGCTGGGGAGAATAGTTGAATGAATTTATGTGTTTTTGCAGTGCCTTATATCCTGGTTGAAAATATATGAATTACCTTTTACAAGCACACAGGAACAATCAAATCAGACAGCAACTAGAAATGTCTTGGTAAACCTACCGTTGAGCAATAAATGTACACATACTGTGTTTAACACATGAAGCTACCTTATACTGAATCGAACTCTTGGTCTGTCAAGGTATATTGTGTATATGCTGACTGGCAGTGGCTCCCCGGGATCTTAAGCAGAGGTCTTTCCCATCTGAATCGAACTCTTGGTCTGTCAAGGTATAGCAGAGGTCTTTCCCATGTCCTGCTATGAGATCCTATAACTGGAGGTGCCGAGGCTTGGCATCTCGGACCTTCGGTGTGCAAATCAGATACTCTGTCACTGAGCCGTGGCCCCCTCCTCTTTGAAATCCTCTTTAAATTCACTTAGTTCAAAAATTGAGACACATTTTTCTGCACAGTCTTAATCCTGTAAGTAGGAACTTCTGAGTTCTGTGGTTTTTCAGGAGATGTTCCAGTTTCTTAATCAGGATAATACTGTTCCTGGAAGCCACAGGATAATGTCTCTTAACTGTGTCTCCAACTTTGATTAAACAGACAATAAGATCTTTGTGTGTGTGTGTGTGATAGAAACTACTACTTCAGCATTCTGCAAGCCTTCTCCCACTGGCTGGTATTAATTTTGTGTCTGATTCAGGCTGTCCTTATTGGGAGGTCACAGAGGTCATTAATCTAAAATGAAGCAGAGGAATCCAAATCCTACACCATATTTTTTTCTCTTGGTATCATGTACATTTTCTTTGTATAGTATCTAATGTCTGACTACAAATAAAGATTTCATGTTACAAATTTGTCTTGCATCTGATTTACTTTTTAAAAGGTCATATACTGACTAAAGTTGTAAAAGGCCTGGGTAAAACGCCAGAAACTTTCTTAGGAAAAGTACAGGGTAGAGGGACAATACACCCATTTTCAACAGAAAAATTGGGTTTTTTGGGAAGCACCAAAAAGCCCCTCCTATGAAATGTCTTGTTTTCATTGTCATTAACTAGATATTCAAATACGTTGCAAGACCTGTTGTGACAGTTTGATATGCTTTCTGTTCGTATTACTTTCATTTGTTTAGTACAAAATTTCTCTCTCTTGTTTTCAGTTTCTAGTTTTCCTTCCTCTCAGAGGGCAAAAATTAAAACACGTGCGCTTAAATAGCATGAGGTGCAGCAGTTCACAGATCTCTGTAATCCTGGGTTATAAAAAGCTAAGGCATTTGTGCTTTAAAGTTTAATAAATATGCCAAGTAGTACAACTGTATATGCCAAGTAAATGAAAAATGCTTCACATTAAAACACTAAACATAAATTTAAGGTTAATATTACAGTATCATATAAATTTAATTCCCTCCAAGCCTCTCCAGAAATTTTATAATGGTGACATACTTGCTTAAAAAAGAACAGCACAGCTTTTCAAATCAAATGAAGGAAATGCAAGTATTTATATCGTAATGCTAAAAAGTAGTAACATTTTGTTTGTTCCTGCATTGCTGTGTCTCTCCCCCCCCCATCAGTACACATTTTGGAGAACAGTTATAATTTGGAGGGAGAAATTGATGCTAAGGATTTTTATAGTATGAATTGTTAGATTTTTATAACTCTGTATGTGTTATGGTTAATGCTTAGCTCAATGCTGTAAGAAATGTACTACTAGTATGACTTCTTGGACATCACTTTAGTATTTTTCATCACAACTCTTCATTTAACCTTCAGAATACGAAGAAGCTGAAGATTCTTATGCAAAAGCCTTGAAAGTCTGTCCAGCCTGCTACAGCACAGATAGATCTGTTTTGTATTCAAACAGAGCTGCAGCCAGAATGAAACAGGTAAAACTCATTCCCAGGACTGTGAAGCAGCAAGAACTGCTGTAATGACTGTCGCATTTATTCTCTCCAAGGTCTAGATGCAGGCGTATTTTACAACTCAAGGCACTGGTTCCATTTTGTTCTCTGGGGATGGTTTTGCTCAGTAGGGTACAAGTGCTTGTGGGAGAATATAGGACTAATGCTGAATTGAGTAAACAAAGCCCACTGTTTTGGGTAAATAAAAGCTGGCCAGACAGCAAGGTTAGTATTGCTACGTATTAACTAGGCAAAGGGTACTGGGTTAGTTTTGCCCTTTGGCTTTCTTTGTGTCTCTGAGGAAAGACAACCAGAACATATCGCACAAGTCTTTCTGAAATGTGTTCCCTGGCAGTTCCCTACAGTTTGTTCTACGGACTGTCACTTTCCTTGGAGTCTGGTAGCCTTTTTTATCCTGTAAATCTCACTTTCAGGTTTGATCAGATTTCAGATCCCTAAATATGGTATAAATATTAAATGTCATCTTTTCTTTTGAAGGACAAGAAAGAAGCTGCCATAGGGGACTGCAGCAAAGGTACTGTTCTTCTTTGTTGTTGGTGGTGTCCATAGGGGACTGCAGCAAAGGTACTGTTTTTCTTTGTTTGTTGTTGTTGGTATTAAAGTTGGTCTTGGCAGGAATATATTCTGCAAATCTGCATCATTGTACCTGCTTCTGGTCACCACATGGCAGGTGAACACAGATAAATTGGAGTTTATGAACAGACTAGGAGTAAGGCTCGTTGTGGGAAGAAATACAATGAGTTCTAGAAGGAAGCTCCAGGTGAGTGGGCTGTGGCTGGTGGGGCGAGAGAGGGAAGGGGAAAATAGAGGGAGGCAAGCCGTGTTTATTTCCTTCTGCTTAGCTATATGGGAGGACAGTCTCATGGTAACAGGTATGGTTCCCTCCACCCCGACTTATGTTGATTTGGGGTTATGCAGGGGCAGCTAAGGTAGAAAAGCACCTCCTCCTATGCCATGTCTTCTGGGTTCCAAGGGTCTGGAAAGCAGTTCCATAGCCAGTTACAGGGCTGCCAACTCTGGGTTGGGAAATACCTGTAGATTTGAGGGGTAGAGCCTGGGAAGGGAAGGGGTGGGGAAGGACCCCAGCAGGGTATAATGCCATTGAGTCCACTGGCCCAAGCAGCCATTGTCTCCAGGAGAACTGATCTTGGTCATCTGGACATCAGTTGTAATAGCTGGAGATCTCCAGGTGCCGCCTGGAGGTTGGCTTATGTTATATATAAGGAGAGATAAGGTTGGTGACAACATCCTTTTTTCATGGAGCATGGAATGGGCCTTGGCACTGTCAAAATATCCTGCCACCACCACCAGTGCATCGCCAGAATTTTGCTGTAGAGTGGTTTGATGGTCAAGACTAAGACTTGTGAGGCAGATGAGGTCATTAGAGAGAACTATCCAGAATGTAGGTACTTGTTATGACGCTAGTGTTGACTAGCAGTCTGATCCAAGAGCAAGAACTTTGAACACACAATGCCTTGAAATGATTGGCTAAGTCAGCCTTTTAAATCAGAATGTGGAAAGAATGTGGAGGTTGGGTGGGTAGGATAAGGAAACGGTATGTCTGAGAATAAAACATGATTGTTACAAGATGATTACTGATTATAATGTACTGGAATAATGAATTTTTGGATAATATGAAACTATCTTTCCTGTTCCATCTTGTAACAGAATGTTATATATTTATTTTAAAAGAGAAAAGAAAAACAGCCTAATCCACAACAACAATGTACTTTTTGGGCAACTTCTTCCAACTCCCCACTATTTTTGCAGCTAGGAAAATGCTGCTGCTAGCCAAAACAACTGCACTCTGCTCCCACTTGGGACAACTGCTTCTGGTCATTTTCAGTAAATAGGGAGAACTCCTCATTCTCTGTTCTATTATTACTATAGCATGTTAGTTTATCCCTGTAATAGCCACCCATATTTTTCTTGAACCACCCTGAGACCATTGGGTCTTCTGATCTTTTTCTTAATGCGGCTATACACCTTTTAGTTGTATTAAGCAAATTTATTAAGTCTAGATTCACTGCTTCTACTGAACCTTTTAAATAATTTAATGAAATAATTTTAGGGTGGGAAGGTAATAAATATCCTGTCATCTCACTGAGTCTTAGCAAATACAAACAGGAGACCCACAGGAACATGTGCTGGGGGGTATCTCATGTTTGCCTCCATAATTATTTCCTCCTCCCCTTTCCTGAAAGCTCCCATAGCCTCTCCCATTTTCCTGCTTCCTTCTCACCCACCAGATAACCTACTTTTATTTGCTCCCCCCCCCCCCCCCACTCACCTTCAGCTTTCCATCCTTCCCTTCCCTGGTAGCCTCTCCCCAGGCACAGTCTGGCCTAGTTGCATGGTGCCAGAGGCTGGGCCTGTCCCCACCAAGTACATCTCCATCAGGGGACATGACAGGAGTTGGAACAGGACCTTTGCAGGGCAGTTTTGACCTTCAAGTGCTCCCTCAAGGGCTTTGCTTTATGGAAACCATGGCTTAGAGGGATCAGCAGTATTATACCTGGGACTTTCTCCAGGTTCGCAGAGAAATCCCCCCCATCTTTCCATAGCTCCATTTTGTGGTTCTATTAATCTCTATGGCATCGTTCTGAATTAGATGCATCTCCTCAGTATGCTTGGATTACTGAGGCAATCCCCAAATATGTCTTTGAAGTCCAATGAATTCCTTTGACTATTGGCTATTTTTATATTAGTTTACTATTCCATCACTGGGCAAATTAATATTAACTTAAATTGGAACTTTTCATAGTTGACAACATTAATCAGGCTTTCAGTTGGTGGCTCAGTTATTTTCAAAAAGAATACATTTATTTTATTTGATTTATTTGAATTATATCCTGCCCTCCCTCCCATTATCTAGTGAGTATTCACACACAATAAATGATCTTGATTACTACTATCTAGAGTATTTTGCATTTGTGGCTTGGGTGTGTGTTTACTTAAACTGAGTGACTTGGTGCCCATAGATCTCTACACAGCAAAAAGGCTAAATTATATATTACATTTCATTTTCAGTTTGGAGATTCTTAATATGTAAATTGCATATTTGTTGTTGAGAACCATCCTGCAGAAGACATAATGATTTCAGGTCAGAAATCATCAGTGTTTTCATCTGCTTTCTAGACAGGGCTGGTTTCCTTGCCAAGGTACTGGCAGAACGTTCAGCCCTTACGTTACAAGTTTAAAATGTCTTGAAGCTGACATAGAATTTAAAAGTAGCTTTGGACAAAGGAACCTTAGCTGCTTAAAACTGCATACAAGGAGCAAACTCCCTTGCTTTCAGCTACTGTCTGAATGCATGATCACCCTGTGCTGATTGAATAAAGTGAGTTATGGCGTCATAGAACCATTTGAGAGAGCTTTGAATCTTGAAGGGGGAAAATGACCCTGCTTAGGACTTTTCCATGAGTTGAAAGGGCTTTGATGGTTTCTTCCCTTGAAAGGGCCATGATGGAGGCAAAACGTGCTTCTGGCGATTAAGGACAATTATAAGGATAATGCAGTGTCAGTGTCCCAGTCAAGTCACTCTTCACACACATTTTTTTGGTTGAAAGTTTTATTAGGAGGACTTCTGGTTTGTGGATCAGCGATGGCGGTCATGCTCCCCGGACCCGGGGGAGTGACTTGCACACCAGCGGTATGGAGGGGTGCTACCTCAAGTAGCACTCACACGGAGCCTTTGCAAAAGGCTCCAGGCCATAGGGACTTTGAGGGGCAGCCTCTTCGATGGCTAAATGCCGAAGAATTGAGGCTTCCCTCCACCCTGACGGTCCTGCCGCTGTGTGGCCTTGAGGCACAAGCTGTTTCAACCTGGACAAGCGCTGGAGATCGAGCGGAATATAGTTTACTGTGAGCGAGGTCAGAGAAATTACTGACAATGAACGTGAGTTCAAAATAAACGGAACATTTTAAAAGTTAACTACCCCCCCCATGGGAAAAGCGGAGCACAAA
>NW_015169173.1:1354696-1354976 GCF_001447785.1 Gekko japonicus
AATCAACGACAAAAGAGAAAATATTTCCACTTTCAAAGCCAAGGAATTTTTGAGACGCCAATTGGGAATGGAAGAGGAATCCAAAGATGAAGAATCGAAGTCAAGTGACTCTGCTACCTCTGGAACGGAAGAGGACTCTGCTGTAGCGGGTGCAGGTGCAACGAAAGTTACATATGATTTCAGAGACAGAAAACCGAAGTAAAGGCAGAAGGGCTCTGAAAATTGCCTTTTGAAGCAACTAACCTGAAGATGCTCAGAAAGTTTTCTCACACAACTAATA
>NW_015169173.1:1355203-1395682 GCF_001447785.1 Gekko japonicus
AATCGAGGCTCCCCTCCACCCTGACGGTCCAGTCGCTGTGTGGCCTTTGGGCACAAGCTGGTTTGACCAGGACAAGCGCCGGAGATTGAGCGGAAGATCGTTAAAAAGCAGCGTGGTCAGAGAATCTGACCGACAATGAACGTGAGCTGATTAAAATGGACTTTTAAAAAAAGCGGATCCCCCCCCCCCGGTCCGGGAAGAAGCGGATGCAAAGAGGGATGCCTCTTATGCGAATAACTGATAAGTGACGCGAAGGGGGAAAGAGGGGAGGAAAGTAGCGCATGTGTTGTGAGATACTTACTTGATTTTTGACATCGTGAGCGAGTTTCTCGAGTCAGAAGAAAGCAGTGGGAAGTGTAAACAAATTGGAAAAATGGCGGCCCAGCATGTAAAGTTAAAAACGAAACTGCCAGGCAGTTAGAGTCCCAACCCGGAAGAGGGGGCAGACGTCATTAAATTACTAGCGGATATGCTCAAGCCGGTGATGGAACAACTCGATGGTATTAACCAGCAACTGACTGTGATGAATAAGAACTTTGCATCTCAACAGCTCCAGCTGAATGAAACGGAAAAGAAAGTGGAGCAGGCTAATGAGAAAATTCAAGAGATGGACACCACAAGTAAGAATTCGAAGAAAAGTCTGGGAGAGGTGGAAATACAATGAGAAATTCAAGAAAACCGTGTACTGCAGCTACAGATGGAAAAAGCCAATATGATTCTCAGGTTCCAGGGAGTTCTTGAAACAGCGAAAGGGGACCTGAGGAGTTTGCTTAGCGAGATCATTGTTCCAGTGATAGGCTCTATAGCGGATGAACTAGTAAAAGACATGGAGGTGGCCTATAGGGCATACTCCAATTATATTAAAAAAAAATAGCCTACCTGGAGAAATTGTGGTCAGATTCTCAAGAAGACAGACCAGAGATGCTATTTTAAAAGCAACATCAGCAACTCCACTGAGAATGGGAAATGTAATGATCAAGACGCTAAAAGACATTCCATTTGAGTTTCGGAAAAAGAGGGAAGATTATAAAGATTTGATTACTTTTCTTCAAACTAATGAAATAACGTACAGGGCGATCCCGGAAGGTGTCATCTTTAAGATCAATGATAAAAGAGCTGACAGAAATAAGATCTCCTCCTCTTGGGTTTTTAGTTTAGTGTGGTTATCTTTCCTTTATACCTAGTTGTAGCTCCCCTTCCTAATTTTCTTTGTAGTTTGTAGTTTAATGCAAAATAAAAAAATATCCCTTCGGGGGTTTAAAAAAACAACAACTCTACAAGTATATTGTTATACTAACAATAACATTTAGATTAACAGGGATATGATCTCCTCCTCTTGGGTTTTTAGTGTAGTGTGGTTATCTTTCCTTTATCCTTAGATTTTAGTCCCTTCCCCTATATTTTCTTTGTAGTTATGTAGTCCTATTAAAAATAATAAAAATATCCCTCTGGGGATGCCAAAAAAGAGAAAAAAAGAAAGTTTTATTAGAAGATATGAGATGCTCAGGGAATGAACTCCTTGTCAGAACTGGGGTACTAGGGTGGGAAAGGTGCATATCGTTACAGTCACACATTCCATTCTTACATGTCAGCAATGCTGCCCAGACCATGAGAGATATACGGCCTATCCCTAGCTAATCAAAGATGTTTCTCCCAAGGAGAACTTCCCGTGTGAAAGATGTCTCTTAGGGGCAGCATAGAAGAGCTACAGAGGCAAGCGATTCTACTCCTACATGCATACACTCATCTCGCAGGCGAGGGTAGGTGATAAGGGCTCAGTTCTAAAACAACATTCTAAGGGAGAGCAGGAGGGAAAGGTTAAAAGAATAAACAAAGGAAAAATACATCAGGGCTTTAAGGCATTAATACAACAGGTACAGATGGTCAACCAACCCAAGCTTGACATGCAGCAATAGCCTCTAGGAGCCAAGTGCTTTTGTATTCCAAGATGGAGCTTTGGGTTCCAAAGGGCACCTGAGATGCTTAGGCCGATATGCTTATCAGCCATAGACTATCAGGCTCCCCCATGCAAGCCAGCATTGTTAATTTAAACAAACATTTACAGTCTAAAGTGCCCGAAATGCCCAGAATCACTTGCGGACAAGGAATGGTGCTGGCTTCCTTGGGCAGATCAGTATGTTTTCCTGGGGCATATAGAACTGGATGTGCTGCGAAGTAATGGTATGAGTCTATTCAGGTACGGTTACCAGATGATACTGTCAGTGCAAACACTTTTGTATATCTTGGAGCTTCTCGAGGAGAGCCTTGCTAGGGAGCTGCTGGAAATGTTCTTGGTAGACTCAGTTCAACCTTAGTGTTTCATGGTTTCTTCTATTTTTTTAGCCCTTGAATTAAATCCAGATTACATCAAGGCACTATTGAGGAGAGCAGAATTGTATGAAAAAACAGAAAAATTAGATGAAGCTTTAGAAGATTACAAAAATGTATTGGAAAAGGATCCCTCAGTACATCAAGCAAGAGAAGCTTCTCTGGTAGGCCTTTGTCTAATGTGGTACTTTCTTGCACTATGTTTAAAAAAAGGGCTTTACACGTTGACACCCTTTGAAAATGTTGGACAGGTGTCTCTTAAAACTTTATAACCATCCATTTTAATGTCTTTTCATGGATTTCTACTCAAAGTTGTTTCTGGCCTCTTGAACTGGAGGGTGTGGGTGTACTTCAGGCTGCTGCAAGCACTGTAAGATTACACTAGGAAAAGAGATAAAAAGAACAGCCCTGCTTTTGGGACTGTTTTGTGGGTTTTCATGGATTGTTTACTTGAGAGCCTTCAGACAAACTTCAGGCTTTTTTTTAAGAAGTGTTTTTTCACATAGCTATGTTAATTGTTATGGAAATTGATATACTGCAACTGATAGGTTTTAACAAAGCCGCTGTTGGGTTCGTTACAAAATGTATGTGGCTGGGATTCATGCAGAGATTAACATTTGATCTCTAAAGCTCTGTAGGTTTTTTCCATAGCCTGATCTTCTGTTTGAACCAAAGGCCCATGGTAAAACTGTTTCACTTAAATACTCAGAAACGGTCAAAACATCACAATATCGGGATACTTTTTATAATCCCAGTAATCTTTCTCACTACTTTGTAAAATGTTTACTGTTTAACCAGTTTCTTTACAAGTGACTTTGAAGTTTTAAAATGAAACCCCACCCCTCTTTGCCAAAATTGTGCAACTTGAAAGAAACTAGAAAATCACTTGTGATAAAATGTTCAAAAACATCCTCCAAGCAGTGTGGGCCCATTCTGTCCTTTTCTGTGTAAGGGCCTCCCATTTCAGGTAGTGGCCAGGGGCACTAAGGGCACTGTGTGCACCCATCAAAGTACTAGTGATTGTCATGTCCTCTGGAGTTCATTTCTTTGTAGTAAGTGGTGTGTCAAACGATACACAGTACATCATGAGTAAATAGTTCTGGCAACATTATCTTGATCCTCTGTTTGCTCTTCTAGAGATTGCCGAGGCAAATAGAAGAACGAAATGAAAAACTTAAGAAAGAGATGTTGGGTAAGTACTTCTGGTATCCAGCATGCTTGTGTGGTATCGGCCTAAAACATAATGCTGTTCCCATAACAACTTTCTTTGCAAACGGAGGGACGACTTCCTTTGCTATTAAAAGTGATAGGTTTGACTAGAATTTTTTCTTTCTTACCAAAGGGTTTCCCGATACTCATATCTAGAACATAACAGAGATTCCAGTCATCAGAGCATCCCAACATTACAACTTACCTTTCAGTTGTTGAAGTGGAAATTGTACTGTCCTCATTTCCTTTAATTCAGGTGTAAGGCTTATGAGCCAATGGAAGACAAATAATTGGATACATTCATCCTGGTGTTAAGATGTGTGCGGAAGAGATAGTGTGTGTTGGTCTCCCTCCTTTCTGCCATACAGATGATTGGGGGAAGGTTGTGCCTGCATTGGGTCCCTTTGACCCCCAAAAGTCAAGCAATGGGGGCTGCTCTGTTAATTCATCCACAGGAATGCAGCTTGATGATGTATCAGCAGAAATCTGTTGTGGAGAAAAGAGAATGATGTGAGCAAGCAGACTGCTTGTGAGAGGTTGGTTTGAGTGTGGAGACATGTTTTTGTGGATGAATCACCCTTTGTTAGAACCAGCGTATATGTGTATTCACAGACAGCTGGGATAATATTATTTAAAGTATTTGGATAATCTTGGTTTTGTTACTTCTAAAAAATAAGCCAATCTTGTGAAATTTAGGTTTTGTAAGTTCTGTCTTGCAATGTAGAGATGTGTAAAGAGAAAAATGAAGGCACAGTGATTTCGGGGGGGGGGCATTGCTTACATCAGTTTAGTTCAATTTCTTACTGGTTTTCCAATAGGTACTTCTAAAGGGGAATTCAGAAGAAAATGGCAGCACATGCTAGTGGTGCTTGTCCTGTGAAAACCTCTGTTTCTGTATTTAAAAATATTCACTTATGAGAGTTTTTAAAACATGTGAAAGGCAAAACCTTCTAAATTAGTGTGTGCATCCCTCTGGATTGCATTTAGTGATAACCCAGGGTGTAAAAAGCAATTTACCCAACTTTCCCCAAATATTTACAGTTTAGTATTAGCCTCAATGGATACTTTCTGTTGCTTCTTGTGGTGCTGAAAAGCATGGGCAGCTGATCAAAAAGTTCTTTGACTTCTTGTATGTCACTTGAATTTAACTGGCTATGCAGTTCTATCAAGGTGGTTTCATGTGGTCATGATCTTTTTTTAAAAAAAATGTCTCCGCACCAATAATATGATGTGGGATGTCACATTCTACAGTCTGAAGCCATATAAGTTTACAAATCAAAAGACCAATCAGAGACATTGTAGATTAAGGAGTTAATTTTAGGTGGTGTAAGGCTGAGTAGAAGCAGAAACATGACCCATTTAATTGTAGAGACTTGTTTTTTCTTCAGTATCTGAAGCACAACAGTTAAAAGCAAGCCTGTGAATCAGTTGACCACACAAAATACCAAAGCTCCTTCCAGGCTTAGTGAATTGTTCTGAACCATATATAATCTTTGTTTCTGAAGAACAGCATGTACTATGAACAAGCACTATTTTGAATTGGATTGTATAAAGAAGCCTTGAGGGCATGCCGGGAAGGAGTGGGGAATCTGTTTAGTTATAGGTATCCTAAGAATATGATGATTCAGAGTAAAGTCTTATGGTGGCTCTTTTATTGAACAGCTGAATCCACAAAGCCTTAGCTATAGTAATAGCCGTTCCTTCAAGCCAGTTCTTAAGCAGGCCAGTGCTGATTTCAGTGTATGCAAGCTTTGTTTGCTTTACATGGAGCTGGGTACACTTGTTGTCTTATCTCATATCCAGACTGGGCAGGGTAGATTAGGTTTTCTTCCTGTTCCTTTGGTCTGCAACATTGCCCATTTCATAGTTTTTGGCTAAAAATATTTTAGAGGGCATTGCCAATTGTTTTCAGCATTTTAGGGGCGGGTAGATGTTAAGGTTACTAAATCAGTTACAAATCAGTTCTGAAAGATGACTCACCTGTTGGAAGCAAAATGCAGCTGTGTTCTCTCTGTGAAATGCCTTTTTTCTCTGTGTGTTTATTGGACACCGAATGGTAAGCTGCTCAGAACATACAACACTGGTGTTGAGTTTGATATGGCAGCAAACAGGATTTTAAGCATGTGGCACCTTTTCCTTAGGAACCTATTTCTAGACATTTATTGCTGTTCAGTGCTAACTGAGACAGGTGAAGACTGTAGAAAAAATAAGTCCCCCTGTCTTAGCACCCTCTTGAA
The DNA here is from genome assembly GCF_001447785.1 of Gekko japonicus. Classification (NCBI taxonomy): domain Eukaryota; kingdom Metazoa; phylum Chordata; class Lepidosauria; order Squamata; family Gekkonidae; genus Gekko; species Gekko japonicus. The sequence goes on from NW_015169173.1 coordinate 1,360,978, forward strand.
TGACAAAAAGAGTTTAGGACTGCTTTTAGCAGAACTCATTCTATGCCGCATTCGGACAGCAAGGAACAAATTCTTCCGATCTCTGTAATGTTGAACAGATCAAGAAGCACACTTGTCTTGTTTATTTGCAGGAAAACTGAAAGACCTTGGGAACTTTGTTCTCCGCCCATTTGGCTTGTCAACAGATAACTTCCAGATGAAGCAGGATTCGGCCACTGGCTCGTACTCCATCAACTTTGTTCAAAACAACAACCGATAACGTAAGCCCAACCTTGAAGTCTGATGATGGAAGGCATGTTTCCAAGTGAATGAAAAATGGATTGAGTTCACGACATCTTTATCCAGATAAAAAGATCTGAGCATATTGCTATGCATTTTTTTCTTCTGTGGAGTAATTAGCAGGCATGAGCAACTATGAGAAGTAGTCTGATCCAAAGGGATCTGACCATATGCACTTTATTCGGGTACTCTCCATTCTTCCCAATGAGGAAATAAGGAAAACTTGGCTTTGCTAAATGGAAGAATCCCACTGGGCCTATCTCCGTTAACAAAGTGCAACCATTTCATGTTTTGTGAAGTTTGCAAACCTTAGTTGCAATTGGTGTGGTGTGAGAGAGTTGGTGTTTTTACCTTCGTGGAATAAAAAAATGATGGTCCTCCAGGCTCCACTGTTGCCATTTTTTCAAATGCAAAACAACCTTATTCAGTTCTTTCCCCCCGTTTCTATAAATATTGCATAAAATAGCATAAAATGACTTTTGTTGCTTAGCTGCAGCAAATCACTCTGTCTCAGTCTGTGGAATTACCTAGCTGAGGGTGGCAAGCTAAATAAGACTGATTTAAGCAATTTGCTTTAGTATCGTTTGATACCAAACTGACTAACATTGGGAAAAACTAGTCAAAGCATTTTGAATGTGCTTCTGATGCAGCGACCCTGCTGTCTAACATGACTCTTACTGGGTTACAGAATAGGGTTGAAAATGGCTGAAATTTTAAATCATACTGTTTAGACCTGTACCAAAGTACCACATGTCTTCAAATGTTGCAGTGTTCTTATATAATGAAGACAAAGCCATACTACATCATGTTCAGTGTAGTATAGGTGATGTTATGATGGAAGAGGTGAGAGTTCAAAACCCCACTCAGTCATCAAGCTCAGTGAGGGACTTTGCCCAGATGATCAGTTAGACTCCACTGGAACATTTCTGCAGGTGCAAGAACTAGGGATGGGCACAAACCAAACAGCAAAATTAGTCAAGAAGTTTGTGATGGGTCCGCTGTCATGAACTTTTAAAGCTGTTTGTGGTGGTTCGTGGATGGAGCAGAAAGTAGGGGTTTAAAGGAACTTTCTGTTCCTCCTGAAAGCAGGGAGTAGCCCGCTTCTCGATGTTTAGCTGTTTCGGGCTGTCTTGTGCAGTCCCTTTAAACCAGGGGTGTCAAACACAAGGCCCTGGGGCCGGAAGTGCCCATCCAAGGCTGTTATGCAGCCTGCAAACAACTAGTGGTGGAAGGGAGGGAACAGGAGTCTGCTGGGGTGGGGAGTGGGCACAGCCACTCCAATTGTGGCTTCAGCATGGCAGACCAACGTCATCTGCAGCAGTCAAGCAGAGTGGAGCATCTGCCCAGTGCTGCACTGCTGGGTCTCCAGCCTGCCCATATGGATTTTCCTTTGCACCCCCTCCTAGCCCACGAGGCCTTGCAGTGCGGATACACCAACTTGGAGCTTACCAGCTGCTGTCCTTTATAGTTTATATTGCTGGTACCTGGCATTACATTTTATGGAACACATGGCCCGGCCAAACAAAGTGACGTTTATGTCAGATCCGGCCCTCATAACAAATGAGTTTGACACCTCTATTTTAAAGGGACTGCATAAGGCAGCCTGCTCCCTGTCACTCAGCTGTTTTTCAGGCTTTCTCTAAACCCTGTTTAAAGGACTGCAGGGCCACGAATTGGTCTGGTTCATGAATGGACCTCCCAGTTTGGTTTGTGGTTCGTGAACCATATTTTTCCAGTGTGCACCCAATCCCTAGCAAGAACTGCTGGCCACAGAGAGGGGAGTAGCATGAACAGGATGGGGGGGGGGGTGGCATTTTAGGCTGCTGTAGCAGGAAGAAAGCCATAGAACTTGTGATCCAGTGGTAGAAACCCTTGTGCCTGCAACACTGTCTTTCAATGTAATCTACCTTGCAGTGTTATAAGAGATGGGTAAAAGCACATATGCTGCCTTTAGCTCCTTGGAACAAGGGAGGGAGGAAAATGTCCTTAATTTCAGTAGAGTTTCTTCTTAAGCTTCCTTCACATACATAGGTTGAATAGCTACTCAGTTTTTGATTCTCTGTTATTGCTGATCAATAAATGTCAAAGGAATGACCCTGCCATGTGACTGTAGAGACGGAGGGGTGGCTTGCTGTACATCATAGTTACAGGCTAGAAAAGGCCTATTGGTAATTGACATTGCAATGCTGTTGAGAATTACTCCAGTTTTGACAGCTGCAAGAATAGTATATGCCAAATATTGGAAAACAATGGAAATACCAACGAAACAAGAGTACGTGAATAAAATATTTGAAACGGCGGAAAATGACAAACACTTGACAGGAGAGCCGGTACAGAATGGACTTTTCAAAAAACTTGGAAGAGATTCTACGATTGGTATAATGTAACTGCAACTGATAAATAAACGTAATTTGAGAACGCAGAAAAGATAAGCTTAGCGGAGTAAAATAGATAATGAATTTAGAAATCTAACAAGCAGAAGAAATGAAAAAGTCTCTTGTTATGTGTTATATGTTGTGGGGGGGAGATGGGGGTTGTTTGTATGTCTGTAGTATATAATGGAAAAAATAATAAAAGTGTACCCTCGGGTACTTAAAAAAAAAGAGAATTACTCCAGTCTTCACGTAATTTCATTCCGTTTAGACTGGACTAACTCTGCATAGGATTGCATTGTAAGTCTATACAGAATGACTGCGCTGTGAAACTTTTTTTAAAAGTGCAGAGGAAAAAAACAAAGCTTTATTTGAAATAGATGGTACACAACATTCTTAAACATTTAATTTCAAGCAAACCTTAAAAGGTGAATCAGTTTTCCTCTTTCAAGTCTACCAACTGAAGGAGGCATAGTGAAATATAGTATACAGACAAAAGGTAGCATGGAGCAAAGCTTAAATATTAAGCAACTAAAGCAAAAAGGTAAAAAGCAGTACATTACTTCTACCACTAACATTTCCCTGACAATATTATTTCAAAGTGAAAAATAAGATGGCTGCAGTTTAACTTGATCCTTCATAGCAAGTAGAAACTAGCCATCCTGTCTGTTTTTCAAATCTCCCCTCCCTTTACTTCATCTTTCAGTAGAAACCTGCATCTCTCCCATATGACACAATGGTGTTAAGTGAAAAATGGGCAATGTCGGTACTCTCAAAGGAGACTAAGAGCACTGGCTTTAAGAATGTTGTCTATGCAGGCACTACTGGCTCCACCCACTCCCAGTTCAGACATGTACCCTTGTTAGTACAGACCAACACAATTTTCCTGAGTAGAAACTATCACTTTGTGCCATTGTTACCACCCAAGTTGTAAGTTCCTTCTCTACAGAAGGAATCCCTCCCCCCCAAATATAGAGAATGCTCTAAAACCAGCATGTTGCTTCTACAGGCAAAATATTCTGCACTGATAGACTCACTGCAGCATCTTTTCTACCTTCACCCCCAATTTATTTCTAATCATTGTATCGAAAAACCACAGCATTTACTTTGCTTTATCTACATGGGAGCACTACACAGTATTTATGTGTGTGTTTTTAAATCACCTGCAATGTCTTATGAAAAGTGGCACAGTTGAAGTGTCTATTAAATATGACCATGTAGGTAATTTTTAAAGTAGCTGCTATGGACTCTCCATTTTATAAATAATTTTAAAGGTTTTCTTTTAAATACTAAATTTTAATATAGAATTGCATTGTAATATATAATTAATAATCTTTCCTGTGCTTAGAATGCTTTTTAAAAATATAAATCTGTTACCAAGGGGAGAATTAGTATAATTAATTCAACATGCATGGGAATTATGAAGCAGTAAACTTCAGTTTGTATTTGCTGGTATGGGTAACTTTGGAAAAGTGATCTTTTCTGTTTAGTCTGCAATAGTTAATGCCATAAAAAACCAATAACAATTTTGCTATGTAAAAGTACTTGACGTTATCAGATATTAGCAGTCTTTCAATTGTGCATATATTTTATTTCAGAGCTTGTTACTCTGTCAGGCTACCTGCTGAATCTTGGTATGCCTTTAAGAAAATTAAATAGTAATAAAAATGAGCAGTAGATATTTTTTTTTAAAAAAAAGCTATTTTGACAGTGGGCATAATCCAGTGAAAATTAACTATACCTTACTCCCATTTAAATAAATGGAACTAAATTGCACGGTTATATACTCAAGGCTCATTAATAAGATTTAACACATCTTTATCGGGAGTGTGTGTGTGTTATGTGTTAATGTAAACCAAGTATCCTTAGAAATGCTTAAGACCTAATCTGGTTGAAATCAGTAATGAGCAAATGCCATTGAAATGATAGAACAAATTTGTTGTGATTGAGCTTCATATCCCATTGTTTTCAATGGGCATTACTAACAAAATTGACTAACTGGATTGGAGCCCTAAGGGTTGTGTAGTGTCTGTGTGCAATATGTCCCTATACTAGAAAGAGAAAAGAACTTAATGACTTTGCACATCAATTACCACCCCCTTGTCAGCAGTTTCTTCTTGTTAAAGAACATACTACTAGAGAATCATAAGCAGACACCGTCTTCCAATATTTTTGTAAAGTGATCCCCAGTGTTGGCCAAAGCCGTTTTTTTTTTAAAAAAAAGTTTCACAAGGGAAGATCTTTGCCATACCTACTCAAGAACTACATGGGAGTTTAATATTACCACTGTCACTAGCATCTCAATGGGAAACCTTGGTCTCAAAACAGGACTTGTCAGACCTTGACATCACAGCTGAATTAGGACATGCTTCCAGTAATAGGATACAGCTCTGCTAACACCTGCACTAAAGACTACAGTTTGTTAAGATGTAGAATATAAACACAAGTTAAGAAGAAAAGTAAATATCCAGAAGTTTACAGCCAAATTTCCAGGTATCTTGACTCCATTGCTGGGGCCTATTCAGACTTACCACATTTGAAGAGTAAGAGTACACTTAGTGATGGTTCGTACAAGTATTTCAAGTGGTTCCTTCCATGTTCATTTGGAACAGGCTCCTTGGCTCATGCCTTATTTATTGCAAAACAGTTTATAAAATATTTTCTAACACCTGAAAATTACAAAGTAAATTTACAATAAGTACAGGTATCCTGGAAAGGGGTGGTGGTGTCTTTTCTTTTTAGAAACGAAGTTCTCTCCCAGTGTATGATACTCAAACGTAGGTTGCAGAAGAAAATGACATATCAGACATATGTCATTTCTTGTTAGGTGACCCTCTTCATGCCAGCATCCACACAAACAGATGACTAATGTCTCTGAGCTGGAGAGAAAAGGAGAGGGAGGGAGAAAGGATAAGAGTAAGATTTTCATTTCTGCTTTCTCATTTTTATACCACCTTGGAAGTCTTCAGAGCATTTTGTAGTTCCAGCAGGCACAAGCTTACTGGCCATGAGTAATTGAGGGAGAAAGTACTATTAAGCTCATACAAATGAATTCCACTGACAGCTAACCCCCCTGACACTCAACACATCATAACTTTAATCAATTATAGTACTTAGTATTAACATATCAGTTTAGAGTGCTCATATCTCTTAAAGTATATTTGTCTTGTAATCCGTGCAACTCCATGGTAGGTTAGAATGATCAGTGTGATGAAGAAGGGCTGAGTGGCTTTTCTCAGACCCCCCCCCCCAGCCCCTCTGGGTTCATGGAAGAAATAGGTTTTGAAAGGGACTGGGCCTTCTCAGCCACTACATCATAACAGCTCATGTTTCTGTATAGGCCACTGTTAAACACATATTAAAAGAGTTATTTGGAAAATGTATACAGTCCTTCTCCAGCAAACCAGCTCAAGGTGGCTCACAAAGTAATATGGCATAACAGAGCCAGGTTTTGTGGGGCCCTGGGCAGAGAGAGTGCTTGGGCCCTCTTCCCCTGCCCACCGCCACGCTCCCTGCTCATCCACCCCTCGTCTCACTTCCTTTCCTCTGTGCCCTTCCCCAACTGCCTGTCCACATGTCCTTCCCTGCCTGCTCAGTCACTTGTAAGCTCTTCTACCACCCACTCTTCCAGCTGCATGCACCACACACATGCACTTTTCCTGGTGGTGCTGGGTGGCAGGGAAGCTCTGGTGAGGGCCAGGCTGAACGTCCTGGGCCCTGGCAGCTGCCCCACCTCAGGGTATGCGGAAACCAGCCCTGCAACATGATATTATTGAAATTATCTATTAGAAATGTAACCAGAGCATAATAGCATAAAACATTTAGCAACCTACAATGATCCTCATAAAACAGGCCTTAGGTTGGAAGCAGAGCAGACTATAAAAATAATTTTTAAAAGATAAAACTCCTTCCTTAAAAAGGCTGAGTAAAAAGTAATGTTTGGGGTTGTTGCCTAAAAGAAGATAGGGTATTCCATAGGTCAGTTCACTGGCCTGAAGTCACAGAACTAGAAAGACACAAATGCCATTTAGCTGTAGGCCAGAGCCTACAGCTTAATCTTTTGCAATTTAGACTGCAGTGTGTAACCAGTCCCTTGGACTGCAAGATCAAATCAGTCCTGACTGTTCCCTGGAAGGCCAGACACTGAAGCTGAAGCTCAAATACTTTGGCCACCAAATGAGAAGGCAGCATTCACTGGAGAAGACCCTGATACTGGGAAAGATTGAGGGTCAAAGAAGAAAGGGACGGCAAAGGATGAGATGGTTAGACAGTGTTATCGAGGCAACGATCATGAAATTAAGCAAACTCCGAAGAACAACGGAAGACAGGCGAGCCTGGCGTGATGTGGTCCATGGGGTCGCGAAGAGTCGGACTCGACTCTGCGACTGAACAACAACAACAAAACGTGTAACCAGCGGGGAGTACAGCAAACAGCTCCAGGTGACTTGAGCAAAAGACCCAAAAGGAAAAAGTGCAAGTAGAACCAGCAAGGCATAGTGGTTAGACAAGGATCTGGGAGACTCAGGTTTGAATCCCTACTCCACTACAGAATCTTCCTGGGTGACCCTGGGCCAGCCATGCTCAGCCTAACCTACTCCACAAGGTTGTTGTGAGGATAAAATAGAGAGGAGAAAAATGTAAGCCATGTTGGGTCCCCCTTTGGGAGAAAGGTGGGGTGTAAATGAAATCAATAAAATAATTAGACCAGAGAGCTTTGGGAAGAATGCTCCTGCCAGCCAACATGTGATAAAGGTAAAGGTTCCCTTGCTCGAAAGCCAGTCAAGTCCAACTCTATGCTTAAATTAAAAAAGTAAAGAGGGTAAACGTCACATAGAAAGGACAGAAGTTTCTCACACAGAATAGTCTCCTTTTTCTAATGCTGTCTCTCAGGGAAGAATTAGTCTTTTAATACAAGATTAGCCAGCATACCATGCCACTGAACAGATTTACACCTTTCTATGTCAACTGAAGTCAATGTATGTAACTGCTTAGGATGGTACTTTGTAAATCCCCACCTCCAATTACAAAGAAGGAGGGAGAGCAGCAATGTTGACTGGACAGACAACTGGCCACTCATGGTCTCCCTTAGCATCAAAGGTTCCCACTAAAAAATAGAAGTGTAACTTCACTCCAGTGGTAAGTGGTGAATCTTCCAGGAAGATGCCACACTAACAGACTTACAGTCTGATCTTACTTTTGTCAGAATTTTTGCTTGGAATGTTACCATGATATTCCTATAACATCATGCTTTTTAAATGATGTGCTGGTAACTGTGGCTGATGTGACCCATTCTATGCATTGCGCTGACACAGCAATACTGGGATGGGGCTATTTTCAGTCCTGAAACAAACAATAAGATCCCTGCCTTGAAGTCATACAACATAAAAGTAACAACATTTCACAACTCTACACTCAATGAACCACCAAACTAAAATAGAACTGGCAGCCAGAAAAGAGTAGTCTGAAGGCTGAAAGATTCACACTGTGAGGGAGAGACTGCCAAGGGTCTTATTTTGGAGAAACAACTGTGTCCAAGAGCAAAGAAAGTATGTCCTTGCACTTCTTCAGCATGCACAGCAATGTAACCCTGCTATTCAGGGACAGCTGTACCTAAAGAGTTCTCTCTGTTTAGTTCCATGGAAAACGGGCCAGCCAAAGATAGCAAACAGAAACAGGGAGAGCTCTGGATTGTGTATGGCGTCCCAAATACAAGCAGAGGCTCTCTTCAACTTCTGGAAGCAAAGCAAGAGGACTCAAGATAGTTAAGCCAGAAAACCAAGGCTACAAACAGAGGGCACTAGACCACCAGTCCATATAATGGAGACTCAAATCCGGAGGCAAGCTAGTGGAATACCCTGTCCAACGAATAGCGGTCAAAGTTGGACAATTCATAAGCCTTATAAGGGGAATCACTACAGGATTCTGGCTTTCAGTGGCTCAGGAGAACAGAGTTTCCTATACGATAATCCAATGGGAGCAGGGGAATTAAAAGAATCCTCATGTTAAAAACAAGGAATATAGCTTGAACAGGAATCAGAAGCTGAATTCTAGGAACAGAAACAGACGATGAACCAAATGGGTTAAAGAATCCAGAAATCTTTTTCAATTGTCATAAAATACCATTTTTAGGCGCTTGAGAGGACAAACTGCAACTTATTAAGACTTCACTCTTAGGTATTGATTCTGCACATCTATACTTCGTACATATATACGTGGGCAAACTGTATGCAAAGTTCTGGTTCAAAGTTTGTCTTTTTAAACTGCACCTTGTTTTTCTTTCCTCACAATAAAAGCAAGAACAGAATTTAGGGCCATTAGTTTCTTTTACCATAAAGCCTAGGGGCTAGATTTTCTGCTCTGCTAACTGGAGCCGTCCTCCAACCAAGAGAGGCTCCTGCCCATGCAACTCTCGTTTAAGAGAAAGGCTCCGCTGTTTACAGAATGGAAATGATAAACCCAACCCCAAGAGTTCAGATAATAAACAGGCATTTATTTCAATTTACTTTCTATGATGCTGTCACTGCTGCATACAGAGAGCCAGTGGTGTGTAATGGTTCAGAGTGTCAGACTAGGATCTGGGCAACCTGGGTTTGAAACCCTACTAATGCCATGGAAGTTTTCAGAGTTACCATGGACCAGTCATACTCTCTCAGCCTAACCTATCTCATATGTTCAGGTAGGTAGCCATGAAGCAGCAGAACAAAGGTTGAGTCCAGTGGTACCTTTAAAACCAACAAAGTGTTATTCTGGCTATAAGTTTTCGTGTACATGCAGACGTCTTCAAATACATTGGAAAAACCAAGCTTGGAGAGCGGTGCCCGGCGCGGCGACGGGCAGGGTGCGGCTCGCTCCGTCCTGCCTGAACCTTCTACGGACTTTACCAAGTCTCCCGACCATCGGGAGAACTTGGCCAGCCCTCTCGGAGTGAGGGCTGGAGTAGGGGGCACTTTTTTTGGCCCCTCCCGCACTTGGCAAAGTGGGGGGGTTCCAGAAACAGCCCTGATACGGGACCATTTTGAAGGGGAAGAACATGGCTGCCGCCATGTTTGGACTAGCCGCTGCCATCCAGACCTTCTAATTAAAACAAGAGGCAACAGGCTACCAACACGGCAACACGGGAGAGACAGTGTGAGTAACTATTTTTGAAGTCTTACGGAAAATCCCCAAAACAAAATGTCTAAGTGAAGGAGTGAAGCGGCTGGGAGAAATAGGAGACGGAAGGCTGGGTTACTATCCGAGGCGGGGAAGAAAAGATATAACTGCTGGCGTTTTCGTATTTACTGAACTGGTGCAGTTGGCAAAGAGATAAAAAAGAGGAAAAGTGACTGAAGGAAAGGGTTACAGAGAGAAAGGTCTGTTTGTGAGAAAAAGGATCAGGAGAGCGTTGGAGAAAATGGCGGAGGAGTCCGAAACTGACCAGGACTACGATGAAAACGCTGAGGTGGGTGAACTAACTGTGGGGCAGTTCCTAAGAATTTTGAGAGACGTGGTACAGAAAGAATGCAAGGAGGCATGTTTGAAATTAGCAGTAAAATTGGACAATATCCAGAGAGGAGCTGAAAAGACAGTGGAAGGGGAACAACCCATTGTGAAGGAACTAGATGAGCTCCAAAGGGAGAGCTGCGCTGACCTTAAGGAAGGAAAACCGGGGTCTCTACAAGAGAAGGAATATCAGCCAAGTGAAAAAGTTGGGAAGGGACTAAAAAAACCCCCAAGAAGTGTTAAAACAGGACTACTTAAACATAACAAGTGATGGATGAAGTATGAAAGAGAAAGAGTTGGAAGGATTAAAAGGTGGAAAAGACGGGCTTGGAAATTTAAAGAGGACAGTAAAAGACTGAAAGTCGAATGGTTGAAAAAGAGCAAGGGGAAGCTGGGGAAGCAAAGAAGGCACAAAGAACGAAGGCATGTCGATATGTTGGAGCAGAAAAATAGACTGTTAATGTTTAAGAGAAAAAATAGAATATATAGAAAGAAAAGTGGTTTATACCCTATACATGACTAGATGGAATAATTGACCGTGAATGTATTTATTGTTTGCATACTGTCTTTTATGTTTCTTTTTTTCTTTTTCTTTTTGTTTTAGTGGTACCTGTGAGCGCCATAGGAGAATAGGAGGGAATAATGAAGCCAGAAATTGATTTAGTGGGAAATGGGACATCAATTGGACCTTTTTGAAGAGCATTAATAAATTAATAAATAATATAAAATATGGGGGGGAAAGTTGGTAAATTGGGTAGAAAACTAAATGGTTGGTGTTTTGGGTGGAAAATAATTTATACAGAAAGAAAGAATGAATGCTTTACAGATGATTAGAGGGATTAATGAAATTGAGAATGAATATGAATGCATTTAATTTTGTATAATGGGCTTGTTTTGGGGTTTTTTTTGTTTTTTGTTTTTATGGTCCCTTAATTATATGTTTTGACTTTATTGGAAAAAAAAGAGGGAATATCAATCTAGACAAGGATCTAATGGAATATTGGGTAATAATAGGAATTACTGAATTAATGATTTAAGAATAAAAAGGATTTATTGGGGGCGATGAATTGGTAAATCAAGGATGTAAACTGTAAAGTATCTGATCATTGTTAAATGGATAATGTTTATTTAAATATGTATTTATTTATAGATGTATAGTGGTATAAGAAAGCTTAGTAGTGAGAAGTTCAGGTTTTATCTTGACAAGATAGTCTATTGCTTAGATGTCCGATGAGAAACAGCAAATAAAGGAAGGTGAAGACCTAGTAGAAAAGAGTTGAAGGTGGTTGGTGCAGCTATAAATAAAAGGTATGTTTAAGAATCAGGAGAGTAAATCTAGTAGTTAAAAGTATGATTAAGCTTCAGAGGTAAGATGTATGTAATATATGGGCGATGAAGAGTTACTAAAAAATTTAAATATATAAAAAGAAAATGGAAAATAAGTAAATATGATATCGAACCCTGTTTTCATATTGGAAATAAGAATTTATAGACTACCAAAGGATGGAGAAAGTTGGTAACATATAAGAAGAAGTCAAACAGAATGGTATATACGCTACATATTGCCAATAGGGCCTTGAAGGTTAATTGGGCAATATACTAATCTCAAGGATAGGTAAAAGAACAAGAACAATGTTATATATTAATGTTATTTTGGATGTCTGATTGACGATTCTGTGTTGCGAGAAATGAAAAATGAATTTGTATGATTTTATTGGTAGTCTAGTGGAATGGATATGTGTATGATACAGGCTTATATGATAAAATCCCAATAAATATATTTGCACAAAAAAAAAGGAAAAACCAAGCTTATACCCGGGGAAAAACTTCGTTGGTCTTAAAGGTGCCACGGGACTCAAACTTTGTTCTGCTATCTCATAGGGTTGTTGTGAGGATAAATTGGAGGAGAATGACATAAGCTGGTACATTTCCTCCCAAAAGGAGAAAGGCAGGGTATAAATGAGTCAAAAATAAATAATACAGGGAACTGATTATTCTAGTCTCATGATATACAGAAACTGGGGAATGTGAAAACCAAAACCCATGTAGGAAAGGAAGTTATCCAATGTTCATTTGACTTGTACCTTGCAAGAAATGTGGTTTCAATTGTTACATGCATCATATATAGCAAACCACTGACCACCAACATAAGGATTGCATCTGTATGGAAATGACTGTAGATACAGAATAATTTTTATGAGAAACATGTTCACAATTTTCATGGGTCTGGAGATTTGACGACTTACTGCTTCATTGGGGGAATACTCCACACATATATGTGGCTCTCTGCCTTTTCAGCCTCAGGGCTGCGGTGGTTCAGGGGTTAAGACACTGAGCTGCAGACCGGAAGGTCTGTAGCTTGGCAGTTTGAGACCCTAGTGCCGTGTGACGGAGTGAGCGCCCGTCTTTAGCCCCAGCTCCCACCAACCTAGCAATTCGAAAGCAAGAAATTGCAAGTAGATAAATAGGTACCGCTTGGGTGGGAAGGTAACAGCATTCTATGCACCTCAGCATTTAGTCATGCCAGCCACATGACCACGGAAATGTCTTCAGACAGCCCTGGCTCTTGGGCTTGGAAATGGAGATGAGCACCGCATCCCTAGAGTTGGATTCAACTGGCTTTCAAGCAAGGGAAACCTTTACCTTTACTTACCTTTTCTGGAAGAACATTTGCTTACTTACAGAAGTGAGAAACCCCTTTGCCTGGGTAACTTATGCATGCAGAGGTTCTACATGCACTCAAGACACGTCGTTTCATATGAGAAATTCACATAGTAATGATTTATGGACTAAGACTAGTATTATACCTTGCATACTGGTGCTATAAAAAAATCTCTGTAATCTGCTTTGTACATCCAGAAAGTTATATAGTGGTTGTATCCAGCAATCCATGGGCATAAGGACTGTGGATCTTTCCTTCCTCCAGCAGTCCTTTCTGGCCTCAGGAAGCTGAGTCCCAGAGTCACAGGACATGTGTACCAACCACCACACGGCACAGGGAAGGGGGTAAAACTGCTCCTCCTACTTTTTTCATCAGGCAAGAGTAAATGTAATTGTCCCCTTCCTACAGCTCCGTTTCCCCATGTGAGTTGCACATTGCTGGGAATAAACTTCCCTGGAGCTGGAAATGACAACTAGGAGGAAGGAAAACTGAGGAGAGATCCATACGCTAAAACCAAAGAAAATGGGTAATATTTTTAGGAATTTATCAAGCAACTGTTTTGCTGTTAAGAGAGTCATGGTATAAGCAACTATGTATGTGTGTGTAAGAAAAAAGGGTTGAGAGTTTATATTTTTATACCTATTATCAAAAATAATCTTACATTGTATAATTAAAGCAGAGGGCACCAAATAAAAGCAGTGTGCAATAGGTAAACATTAACAAAATATATTCTCATGTAATTCCTTTTGAATTGGCTTGCCATAGCACCTAACAATGTGTAAACATAAGATGTAAGGGACTGTTATTGAAGGGAAGAAACCATGATGGATGGTGAGGCACATGAAGGAGAATTTGTATACTACAAGGGATGCCTGGATATACAAAGCACTTCTGCACAAAGGCATATCCGCCTCCATCATCAGTGAGGGCCAGGTCACCCCACAGTCAAGCATGGAAAGCAGGTTTTGCCTTCAAAGGAGCTCACTTTTCAGCTCTTGCTATGAGCCAGTAACATCTCACTGGTGATTTCAGGTCTGAGAGCCAAGCCCACTCCTATTTGCACAGCCCTACCTCTTTTTATTATTTAACTGAGATCAGTATTAACAATAAAAATAATAATCTTTAATAGCATGGCATTACCTGCAATTAAAATACAGTGCAACTTTGGATCTGATGAGCTTGGTACATCCTTCCTTTATCCACTCTGCTGAGACCCCAGGGCTTTGTTAGCAAGGCTCTGTATGCTGATCTGGACATTAGAGTAGACTGGAACAGAGAGATTAACCCCCAAATTCAACCTCAGCAATAATGTCAATGTGATTATCATCATGCTGGAATGGGACAGAATATTGGGAACTAACAATTTACACGCAAGTGTGATTGAAGGAAATTGGAAGGCCCTGGAATACCCCTCCAATAACAGGCACTTGTCAAATGAGTCATTCACCTCACCCACTGAGGCTTTTATAATTTCCCTACCAAAAATCCAGACTTGCACTATATCTCCTTTCCAAAATATTTCTTCTTAGACATTTTTAAATAGCTATATTAATTCAGCAGCCAGCTTGACTAATAACTCCAGCAACTGTTACTCTTCCTTTATGAAGACAAATTCAGTGTGGGTCCCAATTTTATTTCAAATCCAGCATTGCCCACACACACACACACACACACACACACACACACACACACACACATTACCCAGTCAGTTTAATATGGAACAAGATGTATGCATTCAGCTCAGCTTCTGTCCTTTCTAGATGCAGCAACCTCATTACTTATGCCATTTCTCACTGAACTGCCTTCCTTGCTTATTATCAGCTGCTCAGGAATCCATCAACTGACCAGCTTACTTACACACAGACCATTTACTACTACATTTGTGGGATGTGACTTCCAAAAGAACAAGACACTGAAAAGGAAGTAGAAATGCCTCCTTTCCTTCAGAGGCTAATCCAGTTATGCTTCATGCCACCTAGTCACTCTATACCACACACATCTCCAGGGCTCTTTTTGTAGGAAAAGCCCAGCAGGAACTCATTAGCATAATAGGCCACACCCATATTGGGCCACACCCAACAGCACAGCTCATTAGGCCACACCCCCATGTTACCAGAAGTGTGCTCATCCAGCCACACCCACCTTTTGCTTGTTATTCTGTTTACCTTGTTTGTTGTCAAAACCCAGGGCCTTTTTTTATAGCAGGAACTTCTTTGCATGTTAGGCCACACACCCTTAATGTAGCCAATCCTAATGAGTTGCTGCTGTGGGGTGTGGCCTATTATGCTAATGAGTTCCTGCTGGGCGTGGCCAAATTGGGAGCCAGCCGGAACTCCAGTCCTGTGCGTTCCTGCCCAAAAATAGCCCTGCATCTGACTTTTCCCAAGCAAGCCTTTTGCTCATTATCAAACTGTTGGGGGAACTATCTATAAGACAGGCTATCAGCTATTTTAAAATGTTATTTTAACTTGCTGGTCAGTTCTTATTGCACAGCCAATACTTGTATGGATAAGTTACCATGACTGCAGTACAGACGAATAGAACACATACATTCCACAGGCACATCTTATTTTTGACCTCCATAGTTGCTTTTCTGAAGCTGCTCTTCAAGTTATAATGAAGAGTTTGGGGGTTGGTCAGGAGCATGCTCTTTGTGACTGTTTTGCAAAAGCTTCTGCCAGACTTCTAAACTGCAGGATAGACCAACTGCACTGGCACTAGTCATGCAGTTAATGCCACTAAGCTACACCTTATGCATCTGCCATTAATTAAGCTAGATCTGAACAATGCCAAGATTTGTGCATCTTGTAAAGTCACAGCTATAACTCTTCAAGTAACACAGGTCTGTGCATTTGAGTTCCACTGAGATGTCTGCACATAACTTGCCCAGGACGATTCTTGTAATTACAAAATACAGAAGTAGACGGCAACAAGCCATCTGTTCTATCAGTAATTTCATTCTATTTCAGAACACCCTATATCCCCATAGCTCAACAGTACAAAACAGTAAATGCTAAAATAGAAGAGCTGATTTTTAAAAGTCATCTAGTTTGAAGCCACATGTTTATAAGCTATGTTCACTGATGCCTACACTGCAAAAACAAAACGGTGGAAGCAGATAAATAAACCAGATTGCCTGCAACCTAAGGCAAATATACAAAATGTTGCACCCAAATGACAAGGTGTTATTTTCAAAATATGGCCAGAACCTCTCAACAAACCTCTCAAAATACTTTATCCAAAATAAGTCAGTGGTTTGGCTGCAAAGATTCTGCTTGCAGGGGAGTCAGGACGCATCCCACCTTGGCATCCCTCTGCAAATGGGCTGCAGACAAACAGAAAACCAGTCCCCCTGCTCTGCCACAGTCTGGATCTTTGAAGCCAAGCTCCTATTTGTTTTTAAACAACTGCTTTTGCTGGCAAAAAAATAAATAGTATGGGTCTATACAGCTAATCCAATATCTTGCAGAAAATAAACTGACATTACCTAATGTTTGAGGGAAAAGTCAAACCATGCAAGTTAATAATATGACATTAAGTCATCATGGATGACATCAATACATCACTAAAGAACCCCGCAATTCAAACTAATAAAATTTTGAAAGCCCACATGTTTTGAAAACAGCACCGACCGTACATAAAAAGCAAGGTGTGTTGGGAAAAGTGAAAATAAAATTTTATGATGACAGCACTTCCTGCTCAGGACTATTATGTCAGGCACAACCTGTCAGACTGCAACCTATAGGCTGAACGGTAAACAGTGCAGAGTTAAGACACTGTGCACAGCATAACTTTGAAGGCAAGGTCCCATTTAGCCTTTGGAAACTGATTAGACCCTTGATAGTACTTCTAATGTGGAAGGTGGCATATTATCAGGAGGACTTGCACAACTGAGTATTGACATAATCTTTGATTATGTGCTGTTGTTGAGGGAGGGCTGGCTCATGTCTTACAAAAGCAGCAGGTAACCTGTCTAAACCTTCTGATCTTGTAACATGTGGCCTTGAGTCTAGCTGCATTTTCAAGCCTGCATCAGCCATTAAAAGCTGTCAACTACATTGTGCATTTAAAAAAAATCAAGCACAGCCTGCCTTAAAAAATTAAAATAGAACCACACACTACATTTATTTCTGTTTGCAGGAAAGAGAATACACTATACAGGAGTGAAACAAATTGCATACTACTGAGGCATTAATTTTGTGTGTTTTCTAAGTTCAAAAAGCATTGACTGGATTACTTTGGAAGTTAATTTCTCTGTAGATTAGGAAATTTATCACTTAAGATCATAATGATTTTTTTGCTACAATAGATTTCAAAACTATGTACACGGCATGAGAGTAACCAGGTTAACGTCTTAAAATGAAATTATGATTCAAGCTTGAATATTAAGTAAAAACACATACCTTAGCATCATACTGTCACAACAGAGCCTTTGGGATCATTAATTCTTTATATTGTGTATTTGGGTTATACAATCTGAATTTAGTTTTAATTCTTTCCCATTTCTAAGAACCTACTCATGTAAAATAACTCTGAATTTCTTAAGGATGAAATTAGGCACTTTTTAAGCAAGGGTGTAAGAAAGAAAAAAGAAAAAGTACCAAACTGAGCCCATTAGACAGTGCAGTGTTTAAGTAAATGAACTGCATAAAAATGCTCAACACTGAGCAAGAGAGATGCAGAAGCACTCATATATGTGTGGACACTTACTATCTAGTAACATGGAATGGTGGAAAAACTTATCCCTGGAAAGACACTATTGTTGTAGAACAGCTGAAAAGTGTTTACTCACAGAAAACAATTTATATAAAAATTAAAACCATACTTATACACATCAATGATTTTATATGCAGAAAGGAAACCTAATTTAGATGGTGTTGAACAAGAATTAACTCCATTTTTAAGTGTCTCCTAAATATTGTTTGAACAGAATCAGCTTTGTTTCCTGATTTTTTTCAAAGCTTTTTGAGAAACACACACAAATAATTAGATTTAGTCAATTTTATTTACAATTTTTGTACATTTCAGAGCATTACACAATTACAATTTCCATATTTTCTGACCTGCAAACAGATACCTTAAATGGAAATATTTTTTAAAAATGCAATTCGGTACATCCAAATGCAACAATTACACATCTGACAGTTCACAAAGTGTAATTTACTAGGACGTAGCCTAAGAATTTAAGAACAGGAAGTCAGGGAAAAAATCTGACCAATTATTTACACAACACAAAAACTCTCAAGCTAACCCTTCAGGACAATTGTCCTAGGAAACCCCCACCCCACTCTAGGAAGTTATGATTCACACCTATGCAGCATTAACAGCCCTTGATCCCAAACACTGAGGGACTTTTCAGACCTGCCTAGGAGCAACAGGTTTCCTCTTAACTTGCCAAACCCTGAAGTTCATACTGGTATCCCTGGGTGCATAGCATAGACAGAGTGTCTGGAAAGAAATGACCACCAAGACTCATCTACTAATGGGTAATCAATTTCAGCTGAAATTGATTTCTAAAAGGATTAAAAATTGACTGTATAAAATAAAGTGTTTTGGGTATAGCCGTGAATGCTTTTGGGCCCACCCACACTGGCAGACTTAGCCAATTAGAATAAATTTTAAGTAAAAATATTTAAATAAAAAGTTCAAAGGCTTAGACAGGGCCAAGGGTTCTGCGTTTAAGGTGGAGAATTCGGGTAATTCCTGTAACTTCCATTTCTTTTATTTACCTCCCACCCCCCTTCCACACACTGACATGGTATATATAGTGGGTAGAAACTAGTAAAAATTCCCTGCAAATTAACTGCTCTTCGGCTGAGGTTATGGCTCCTGTGCATGGGTGGTCAGAGGAATTTTAAACTTTCACAAAAAAAATTTTTTTTAAGAGTCCTCTTGAAAAATACTGAGATCTCACTTTATGTTAATTTGATTGCATGTACAATTTGTTAAGTATAACTTTCAGTGAAGACATTGCTACAAATGGAAATTTCAGTACAAAAAAGCAGCCAACTGAGTGCAATCTTTGTTTAATTGGCCAAGTCCTTCATGGTATTAAGCTAGTCTATACATTTCATTGGAGCCTCCACATTTCTTGCCTACCTTACTTTTCATGTTCATGTTTCAAACTGTGTCAGCAGGGCCCGGACTTCAGGAGTTAGCTGCTTAGCAGCTTTGGCTGCTTCTGTAATGGCCTTGCGGTAAAGACCTTTTCTCTTCTTATTAAAGCGCGACTGAAAGTTTTCTAAAAAAGGGGAGAGCTGTGAAAGAGCAAGGAAAGATGTTGTTGGGGACCCAAACCATGAAATACGTGCTTCCTGTCGGACTAAAAGGCCATTATCTTTCCGGCTCACAGTAATGGTAAGAATACGGGCTGGCCACCAAGGGAAGCCATATATTTTGGCCCAAACAATGTCTCCTACACATATGGTCCTGCCATCTGGTGTGACACATTTAGAGACATTTTTTGAAAAGACTTTCATTTTCAAGGAATTACTGAGCTTTTTCTCTTCCTTTGAAGAGGACGAGGAGGAGGAGGAAGGTGCATGCATGCTGCCTGGCGGAAAATCAAAGCTTTCAGTAGAACTACACTCAGAGTTGGTGGACTTCAAGTCATCTGTGCTATCACTACTACACACTGATGCACTGGAAGAGTCAGATTTCTTTTTATTAAGGGTCATGTAAACTGTTATATTGCTTTTGCTGCCTCTCTTGCCCAATGTCTGCTGTTCATCCTGATCAACAGGTACATGCACTTCATTTGTGTCCTGAACCTCAATGTTAGCCTCTTCAGGGCCTTCTGAGGGGCTCTGAGTTTCTGAAGGGGCCTCACCTGCTGAGCGGGTAGAGGAGCAGCGAGACTGGGGCTTGCCACTCCGCAATTTCTCAAGCCCTGTCTTGAGAGAAGAGTCGTTTTCTTCATTTCGGTACCTTTGTGGCTTTAGGCGCAATCGCGGGGGCAGGGAACCTGAGCTGGTGTTCTGAAGACGCCTTGTGAAATGGACCTTTGAATGTGCATTTTTGGAAGTGGGGGTTGCACTCTGTTTCTTTTGTGCCTTCTCTTTGGCTATTTTCAAAACTTCCCGAGCTTTTGCATGATCCATGTTTTTGCTCTGGAGAACTTTCTTAGTATTTAATTGTGTTTTTGATGTATTTGCTTGAGTGGAAACTTTGACTACTTTGCTTCTGCTGTGGGCAATATTTGCAACTTTGACCACAGAATTCCTTTTCTGACTTTCATTTTGGCTTTTACCATCAACTTTATGATCAGTTTTAAATTTTTTATTCACAGTAGTTACACTCTCGTTTCTTCGTTTTCTACTATCCTCATATTTTGAGGAGTCACTTGCATTGCTGCTCTTTTTAATTTCTTTTTTTTCTGCAACAATACTGTTCTTACACTTGTCACACAAGACCTGTCTAGGTCGTAGTTTGATAGCATTCATAATTGAAGTGGGTTCCTCCCTGTACAGTTTCCGCTTGGGCCGTTTAATTTTCCGAGGCGGAGGCTGAGGTATTGACTGGTTATATGTGTCCCTGATAAACAAAGGAGGAGGATAGGGTGCTCCCTCGTGGAAAAGGGGAGGTGGTTTGGAAGTCCATAGGTTTTTAGCCAGGTTAGGTTCTGATGGCTGGATGGGAGAAGAGTCCGTGACTACACCATTTGCTTCACACTTCACCTGTGTCTCATCTTGGAATGATTTACTTTGGAGCTGCATTGCCTCAGGTTTATCCTTATACTCCCTTTTAGGAAAGATGGTCACAGGGATTCCATGGGGTCCAAACCTTAAAGAAAGAGACATAGACAGAGTTAACTGCTTATCCCCAGTCCTTATGCCCATCTTTTTACCCGTCTTTAAGAGGATGTGATCATTATTGAATGTGATCATTATTGTTTTACAATCCATGCATTATTATAGAACACACCATTACCACACTAAATGAGAAACACTCCATCTTGAACTCACCTCCCCCCAGTTCTCCACACAGAGAATTGGAAGGGTCTCAATTCATGCCATGCAAGAAACTGACCCCACTCTCCCAGAGTTCTTAGAAGTAAAGGCAAATAACTTGGATGCAAAGGCAGAAACTACTAATTGGTAGAAATTATGTCAAATTTCTGTGATAGCATGGCTGTGCTACCTCATGCAATGCTAAAGCCACACCTTGGATGCTTTCAGCAATAGGTTTTGCTTCATGCTAGTGTTAAATGATTGGCATGGATGGGGCTTGGTGAAAGGGCGACATACAAGCTGCTATGACAGAGCCTCAACAAAAAAATGTTTTCCTTTCACTTATAATCCTCAAGCTGCTCTCAAGGTACTTATAGGCATCTTTTTTTATTCCTTGGATACACATTGATATCCATGCTAGCTATTTCTTTGTATTTTATACACTATATGTTGTACACAACACTTTTTTGTGAAGATGATTAGCAACAACAGAGGTAAACGATGACTAAATGTCTCAGAGCTATTGTGTGGCAACTTGGAAAAGTAAAAATAATAAGAGCTTTCATATCAATCACCATCAAATTGCAGCACTTCTTTTCATATAATAGCTTTCTCTCAATCTTCAATATACTCACAGATCAAACTTTTAGAAAACTTTTGACACGTGCTTGTGATTTGTCATTAGTAATAACTTGTTACACAACATCATCCCTCAGCACAGATATTCAGCCAACTTCCAGTTGACACATCTCAATTTAATCTTGATTTTTAAATTAACCACAAGAAACTCCTATACCGTTCAATGCACGAACCGACTGCTACCCCACTGAACTCTGTAACAGCACTATGTCCTTATTCATTGCAACATGGGAAAGATTTGACCTCCATCTTCTTCTGCTATGATCAGTCTATAGATTAGGACCAAAGAATGACCCACTCTACAATTTCAGAGGGTGGCTGTGTTGGTTACAATAGAACAGTTAGATCTGAGTCCAGTAGCACCTTAGAGATCAGCAAGGGTTTCATGGTATAACCTTTCAAGACAAAGTGCATGACAAAGGGAGCCTCGACTCTCAAAAGTCCTTACACCCCCTGAAACTTTTGTTGGTCTCTTAAGGTGCTACTGGACTCAAATCCAGCTCATCATTCTATAGCATGATCTTATTGCATTAAAAATAATGCATAAAATGCATAAAAAACAAATCTCCCCCCCCCAAGCAACCCACCAGCCATCTTAAGTCACAAACAGATGCATATGGCCCTCAACTGTGGTCTAATCTGCTACCAGAACATTTTAACAGCAATATTACTACCACCATAACCATGATGTTTTAAAAAAAGAGAAATGAACAAACTATTTTTTATGTTTGTTTGACACAACTTTAACCACGGCATCAGAAATATATAAACCCTCATAATGATGTAACCGGTGGAGGGTGTTATACAGCATATATGTCATATTTTCAAAAAGAAAAGGTATGTTTTTGGTACAATCTACTTATGAATTCTATTCTCAAACTCAAAATGCAAATGCTGCAGAATTCTGAATGAACAATACCCTTAAAACCACTAAAGCTGCTTTATGCATTATCATAAGAGCAAGTTTTAGTTCTGCCACAAGAATTCTGGCATAACTGATACTCTTACTTCAGCATCCTGGTAATCTGAAATCTATTTCCTGTTGAATTTATTCAGGGCTGTTACCTAAGAGTATGAAATATTTATCAAGTCCTGAATTGTCTAGATTCCTACATGTTAGAATGTCAAAGAAGCTAAGCACATACAGCAAATAGCTTATTTTCTAATTAGTGGTACCACCAGTAAGAAATTCAGTCAGAAATAAGAAAATAATGGCTTATGCATATTATTTAAAGTGCTGTTTTTGCAGAATCATCACAACTGTGAATGTACCAACAGTACAGTTCTAAAGAGTTACACCTTCCAAACTCATTAACTTCAATGGACTTGAAAGAGCATAGATCTGTTTAGCATGCTGAAATTAGTACATAATTCTTATACACACATAATTCAGCTGAGAAGGTACACTGCAGACCAAACAAAAGTAACACTATCCGTAAGTTCATAGTTTTCAATTAAAACACACACAATACAGTCAACCTGTTGACACAAAGTTCTACCAAATGATAACCAGCCATATTTGCCATATTTCTGCTTGTGCAGCACTGTTTTCTTTAGCATTAGAGGATTGCAGTCTGCATTGGAGTACATTCACAACAGACAAAAAGAAACACAAAAAGAAACAAAACTTAAGGATCCAAGCTACTATATTTAATTTGGATTCCACCACTTTAAAAAAATGCAATGAACTTTTAGTTTCACAACCAGCCTGTGAGATGCAAAGTATTCTTAACATACATTCTTACAAGCAACAAACTTCTGGCTTGGAGAAATCACTAGCTGAGATAAACATAAAAACAGAGCAAGGATCTGAACCTATGCTTCCCACATTTTAGTCAAGTCCTGCTCCTAAACAACCCTTCAAACACACACAGACACAGTTTGTTACAAGATTTACTCTCAGAAAGAATGAACCATCATGTTAAAGAAGTCATTACATGAGGATACCTTAGCCATAAAGGAAGCAGAACAATGGCAAGCAACCTAAGAAATGTTCACAAATGACTATTTTGGTTGAGTATGTGTTTGTTAATGAACTGATGACTGTTAAATGCTATTCCAAAAATTGAATATACCTTCTAATCTTTATTTATTTAGGGTGTTTGTATGTTGCCTCTGCAGAGTCATGCTCAAGGCAGCTATCACAGAAATTCTGTGCAGTTAACAAAAATCATCACAGCTCACTAAATGTCCAGGTATGGAAATATTAAAAATCAATTTAACATCTCTTGGAAACATGGCACAAATTCTCAAAGTCCTGTTCTAAAGAGGAAAAACAAGATTAATAGCTTAGTTCTGGATCATGCAGTTATGTGTAGCTTTGTACTGTATTCCCCAAAATTTCAATCGTGCATAAGCTTCTTCAACAGAAGACTCACACTCCTATTTTGTGATAATTTGACTAAGTCCTGCTGCGATACTATATGTTGAAATATCGAACACTTTTTGAGTATTAAGTAACTACACATTCTTCTCTCAAGCGTCTATTCAATTTCTCTAGTGGAACCAAGGTGAATTAAACCTTAAATTCTGACATAGGTGGCTTAGAAATGTAGAAAAACAGCAAAATGTATATCATGACCATGGTCATGGAGGAAAGAAGGGTATATTTCAGGGGCTGCAGGGTTGTGTACACACACAACACATCTTTGCACCCTGCATTTAGAAGCGTTCTCTCACCTGATAAGATTTCTGTTAGTAGAGACTGGGCTGCCCAACATGGAAAAAAAGGTACCATGGGTTTTACCATCACCAAAACAGAGTCCCTGAGTGCAGGTCTTTACATTTTCTTAGAGGAATGAAATGGAGCCAAGTAAAGAAAAGCTTTTGTGCACATCGATGTTATAGGAGATCCCACAGATCCCACATGATCTATAGCCACAGTCTACACTAACGTTCCCCCTAGAACCTGGTATACCAGGCATAATGGACAGATGACAAATTCTGCCTTCCACCCGCAATAGTGATGACTCCAGTGTCAGCTGCTCTCAAGAGCAGTAGTTTCTTCCCCCTCACCCCCAAGACATCAGTAAATGAAAGTCATTTTAGTTTTGCCTATGCAGCTCTAAAAGATGCCTTGAGATGCAAAAATATTTGATAACTTCTTCCCGTTATATTTCTGTAATTCTCTCTTGTTGTTTGTGTATTGTTCAATTTTGTTAATTATATGAATAGGACAAAAAGTCAAAACTGAAGGGAAATATAAGGTCTGTAGTAGTACTGAGGCTGGAACAGAATAAAGCCCAATTCGACAGTGAGACTTGCTGAATAACATTGCATAGAACTGTGCTGCCGTTTTTTTGCAGCCACACACCCATTCAAGATCTGCTGCATGCAAGACTGCTTGGCATTTGACATGATGCCACCAACTGACTGGGTATTACTGCACAGAGTCAAGGAAGTCAGTATTACTGAGCTTGACCCCATTTGGCCATACATGACAAGTTACTGATCTGGCACATACTTTCAGCTTGCATCACTTTAAGCTGCAACAATCTGCAGTGATCCAGTTTCCACAAAATGATACTGCCATTATTTATAGCTGTTTATGAGGCAGCTTGTTATTTCATGCAATAGTGGTCTACTTTTAATGGGGTCAACTATATGACCTGCCAGACAACTAGAACACCCTTCCCCTTGCATTTTTGGACTGTGGTCTCAATCGCCACATATAATCAATAAGCACATAAGAACAGGAGCAGAAAAGAGCAACTGAAATATTCAAGGCAATGGAACTCTTCCCCTAAAAGGGTAGGCTAAAGAATACAGCTTGTTTGGAAAAATGACCAAGAGGAGAACGGCAAACTTCTCTGCAGGCTGCCAGCACCAGGCAGGGAGGAATGTGGCTCACTTGTCATGCCATGCAAGAGCAGAGCAGCTTTGCCAGGCTGGCTGAGCGGCATGTCCTGTGTGTTTTCCCACCCCCAGCACTGGCTCTGAAGAGAAAGGCTCTGCCTAGGATGAGGCCTTCCAGGTGCAGGGCAAGTTGTGCCTCTCTGGCCCTTCACAAACTGAAGAACTGAGAATGAAGAGATAGAAAAAATGGGAAGTCACTCTCAGGGCTAAACTTGGCCCTCACATGGAAACTGCACTGGAACAGGGGGGCACTCCTGCCATGCTTAGAGAAGACTGATTTTGGCTTGTTTAAGGACATCCTCCATGGAGAGAACTAATTCTTCAACCTCTGTAAAATTAATTTATGGAAGTCGCTGCCACAATGTGATGGAAATTAGCTTTAAAGAAAAGTTAGGCAACATCATGGAGGTCAGGCCCACCAGACAGCCAAAAGGACCTTCACATCCAGGGACAGCATTCCTCACAATAACAGTTTCAGGGGGAACAGAGGACAACTGTTGCCTCCATGTCTTCTTTGTGGGATTTCCTAAAATAAGCCCTCCCCAATTGATCCCTAGTGGAATTCACGTGTCCCCACAAAGTTGTCCTGCTCTCCCGCTAGCTTCTACTAGTTCAGTTGGCCTTTAGATTTGTTCCTTCCCTGCAGCTCCTCCAAACATCTGTCCTTGAACAGTGTCTTCCTCAAGCAAAGCAACCTGAAACCTAAGATACAGAAAAAAATGGGGGGGGGAGATTCCTTTTTTTCTGAGCCCCTTTTTCAGTTTTTTCAAATTAAAGCCTGAGTCCTATAACATCATTCCACCTACGCTTTCCTATGGCTGCTATGGAGACTTCCACCACTGAGGCACTTGCTTCCTCTGCCACTAGTGCTTCTGCATTCACTGAAAAATTCACTGGATAACCCACAGAAGGGCTAACGGCAGAGGAATCAAGCACCTCTGTGGAAGAATGTCCTCACAGCAGCCTGAGAACAGTGCAAGGAGAAAAATGCCATAGGAGCCAAGCCCCCAAAACGTTGGAAAGGGCTGAAAGAAGTTCCTATATTTTTCTTTTGGAATGACTGAAATCCCTTAAGACAAGGTTTTAATCAAATGTGTAGCACAAAATTTTTTCATAAGGCAACCAACAGCATTAGATAATGATGCTTGTATATACTGTAGACATACCACATTTTCAATGATCTATTGTTTAAATATTATGCAAGTAACTGCTGCAACTTGCTAATATCTTAAAGAATGTCTTAAAGAGTTTTCAGTGTGACTACACTATGGAAAGCTCTCCCCCTTGATGTTCACCTGGCACCCATACTACTTTCTTTTAGGCACCAGCAAGATCACCTTACCGGTCTGCGGAAGGACATTTTACATTCCCCTGGATTCTCATCCCCCCACTATTTCCTCTTTACCTCCTCCTAGCAACCCCCATACTCTTCTCTGCTTCCCACTCAGCGACAACTTTTTAATTGTCCCCCATCTTCAGCTATATTTATTATTAACTTAATTTATACCCCACCTTTCTCCAAAGTGGGCACCCAAGGCCATTCACATTCTCCTCACCTCCATTTTATCCTAACAACCATGTGAGGTACCTTAAGCTGAGAGGGTGCGTGTAACTGGCCCAAAGTTACTCAGTGAGCTTCTGTGGCAGAGTGGGGAACCGAGGCTGGTTCTCCCAGATCTGAAATTCTAAGCTCTGCACCACACTGGTTCTTGTGGGATAACTTGTTGAACAGTAGCAAGCTACCAGCCCTTGGCGGGTCATGTAGATCACATAATAGCGAATCTCCTGAAGGTTGCCGCAGAGCCTGGCCACTCTCTGTCCTCCCTCAAAGGCCAAAAACAGCCATGAAAAGGGCCCTGCTCCCTCCCTCTTACTGACAAAACCCAAGGCTTGAAAGCTAGCAACCTCCCACAACAGCCACTGAGAGGGCATTCATTTCTTAAAGCTACAGGCACTGTTTCTATTGGCAGCATTTAACCCCGCCAATGTATTTTTTTAGATTTCAGATTTTTCTGCAAACCTGGACCTGTTCATGTTTGCAGAAAGATGTGCCTTGTCTGCTCATAGCTCTAGTCTCTGGCTTTAGGTATCCACTATTGTGCCCACGCAGAGAATCAGATATACTGATGAAGCCCTGATCAGGTTTTTTAAATGCTGGATTTTAACAACTTTTAACATTTTATGGACATGTTAACATTTTATGGACATGCAAACAAATAGTCTAAATAAATGCTTTGTCCAAATAATACACAATATGCTGTATCACAAAAGTTGTTTTCTTTTAATTTTTCCTACCTTCGAGGCAGCAATATAAAGACACTTGTGCTAAGGTAGCACAGGGTGCAGTATATTTGCCATTTTGCTTGTGAAAAACTTAGGCAT
Organism: Gekko japonicus; assembly: GCF_001447785.1. Classification (NCBI taxonomy): domain Eukaryota; kingdom Metazoa; phylum Chordata; class Lepidosauria; order Squamata; family Gekkonidae; genus Gekko; species Gekko japonicus. Next base: position 1,388,598 of record NW_015169173.1, read on the forward strand.
TTATATTTTAAGTTCTTTGGGAAAGGGTAGAATAGAAATCTAATAAATAAATTAAAAAATAAATATGCCAAATAGTATACTCATCTATGCTAACAAAGTTATAACCAATGCATTTTATGCTGATAATGCAGTAAAATAAATTTGGCTAATAAGTTGCCAACTATTCCATTTCCCCCATAGTCTTTCCATGACTTCAAATTTTCTGGAAATTGTACATCTCTAAATGAAAGTGTGACATATGGGTTTAGTCAAATACTGCCTTGGAATCAGAAGTGGGGATGGGCATGTACCAATTTATGAACTGGAATTCAGCCTGAACTGAGGCTGGTTCGGAATTCACGAACCGATGTTCAGAGAAGGCGCCTTCCCCCGAATATGTCCTGGTCTTCTGGCCCCCTTCAAAGGGGAGATATAAAGGGGGGTAAATGAAACTGACTGGTTTAATCGCTGCCAGCCATTTAAACATAGCAGCTGACTAGTGAACCCCTTCAGAGGGGGAAGCAAAACTGACCGGTTAAATGGCTGCTAGCCATTTAAACCTCTCTGTGGCCAGGAGAAAGATGGAAGGGAAGTCCCTTCCAGGGTGGTCCCGGCCCCCTTTCTCTGCTGCGGGGAGAAAGAGGGAAATGAACTTGCCAGACCAGCTCAGTTCAGGTGCAGCACTTTTGGGTTGGTTCAGTGGCCTCTCTAAACAGGCCAGTCTAAATACTTGAGCAAGACAAACTGTTACATTCAAGTTACCTCTAAAGACTTTTTAAATGGGAAACAATAGGCTAATATGGGTTTGCTTCTTGGCCTTTTGGCTAATATCTATTGTGTGGTGTGTATGAAATATCAATGTTTACAGTTAGAATACATGTCAAGTGTCTCCTAACTACTGCAGACTTCTATCATGAGAGCCATTAATTCCATGCCAAATGCTGTCAAGTTTTTTTTTTGGAGGGGGGGGGAGGTGTTAGTGTTAAACATTTCTTCCATTAACATCTCCAAATGTCTCTGATCAGCAGTAATATTCCAAAAGTACTAGAACCTGGCTGTTGCACTAAGCTAGAGTACTTTATCTCATTAACTGTACTACAAGCTCATAGGGATTTTACTACTGTACAGATTGCATCCTAGTACCTCTAGCACTTTCTTTCCTCCTATGGTCCTGAAATGTCAGATGACCACTTGTAACAAGTACATGATGGAAAAGGTGAGAAAGGAAGGTATGCCAATGATTGGTGTCTGACAGGCCACACAAGAACAGGCAAGGTTAGACCAAGGGCCTTTTCATACTAATGACCAGATCAGGTAATATCAGGAAATGTGCCACATTTAGAGTCTTCTTCATAACAAAGTGATCTTATGGATCAAATACTTCACTGAAGTATCACAGACAGGCTCCATGTACTCACCACAGACAAAATAGGTGAATTCAGTTCAATGGGCACTTAGATATATGGATGCACATATCTAGGTCACAGGGGTTTTTTGTGCTATTACTAAGATCAGATGATCTAACCAAAGTTGGCATTGATTATGTAAACAGCCTTTTCTGATGGCAAGACTTTTTTAACATTAACTCATCATTCTCTACACTATAATGATATACATTAATATTCTTCTTGGCACTAAACAGCTGGCCACTTATGGTCAAGAAGGGTCAGGGAGGGCAAATCCAAACCCATTAATTCCCAAAGGATCACTGACAGTGCACTCTGTGCAGTTACTCCAGTCAAAGGCCACTGACTGCAATGAGCTTACACTAAAATAATTCTGCACTGGATTGCTTTGAAAATCTAGCATCTTTATTGTTACCTGTAACACTAAGTCAGGAGGACACACTACAAAACAAATGTAAACAAGCAACAGACTTAAAAATTAGTTTCTTTCAACAGGTTTTTCAGATCTCAAACCTAGAAAAGCAATGAAATGACAGCTAAAACTATGAAGTGCAATGCACCGGAGCTACCAAAGTGTTCTAGATTTAGGCGTAAACATTACACATTATGAGCAGCTTCCCTTCAGTACAGAACCTCAGCTTGCTGTCTGTCAATGCTTTTAAAGCAGATAGGTTTTACAAGCTGCTCAGAATAACCCCACTCTGCACTTTGCTTCTCACCCAACACAACTGCACATGGCTTACACCATAATGATAAAACCAATGCAGTTTGTCAGTTAAGAGACTTCAAAGTGTTCAAAGTAGTTGCAGAAATGTTCCAGAGCAAACAAACTAGCAATACAACACTGTGTACATGTAAAATTACATTATACACATCAACAACTAGTGTACAATGTCTCAGTAAAATAACTTGCTTGCTCAACTGCAGTTCCTTGCTTTTATGGGTTTGAGTTTTGCTTTTGCCATTCAAGCTAACCACACTGGTGTTACTTTGTTCTCCAACCCTACTTGACTCCTCCTGCATATCTGGCCTTCATACCTGCAAAAGAAAATGTATGGTAAGACATTTGACCACACTCCTGAAGGTCATGAATAAAAACCCACCAGATCTTAGGGAGGTGGTCACTTCTAACTACTTATTATGAACAATTACTCAAATCTGTAACTGGGAAAAACTGGATAAAGGTGACTATTAACAAGCGAGTGCTATGTGGCAGGCTTGCTGTGGAGCACATATAGCTACTTCTGAGGTTGCCATCTATAGAAGGCAAGGCAAATTTCAACAGGCAGCAACATTCTATTAATCCCAGGAAACAGGTAGTAGAACCACCATGCCTCATAATGAAATGCCACAGGCAAAATCAAGCTTCCACGTGGATTCATAAGTCGTGGATGGTTTACAAACAGCCACTGTCCTTTATAGCCACTGAAGGAACAATAAAACAACAGCTGATATCTCGACTGTTTATTATTTATGTATCAGTAAACCTCATAATTAGCAGCAACCCCCCCCCCCATAAAATCTACTTCAATCATATAGCTGTTTTAATGTAAGGGCCAACATGCTGCAGTAGGCAGAGACAGATCTGCACAGAGAACAGGACCCAGGTTCAAATCCTTGGACAGCAATGGAGCATAGAGGATAACTAAGCAAGTCATACACCAAAATTTACCTTGTCTCACAATATTACTAAAAATTACACAGCCCTACCTCCCTACACTGAAAAACACATTACAAAGTAATGGTTCTCAATGCTAGATATGGAGATTTCCACAGGTAAGGGCAAACCTTTTATTTATTTATTTATTTTTATTTATTTTTTCACATTTATATCCCGCCCATCCCATACTTCTCTTTGCATGAGAAGTACAAGCTTCTTGCTACTCCTGGCCCCTCCACCCACAGCTATGTATCCTAGCCCCTGAGGGAACTGAAAGTGTTATAATTAACAAAGTAATTGTGTTCCTCAGGCCTACTCCTTTACTAAATGCCAAACATCCTTTAAGTATGCTGTGGGCCACTGAGGCTCTTCTGCCTTCCACAAGGGGCCACATTTATGCCCTAAGGCTTAAATTTTGAATGCAGGCCACTGTGGAATGTACTAAAAATGCCAGGAAGGACTTGCCCTATAAGAAAGAATAAAACAAGTACAAGCATTATGTCCTTTAAGACATAGCTCACTGATTGTGGCAGAACTCATAGAACATCTCCTATAGGGCCACAGGTGCCTCCTAAACCATATCCTTAAGGCAGAGCACATCTAAAGAACACTGTGCACTGAATCTGCTCTGCATACTACAATCTTCTGGCATTACAACACAGATTTATATTTGCTTTTCAATATCCTGGTTTTTTTTAATAGAGCTTGAGATTCACCAATGCATTGCCAGACTGAAAATAAGCCTTCTATGGATAGAGAAAGCCACACATTTTAAGCATATTGACTGTGTGTATAAGTCTACCCCAAGATCATATATTCAGATATAAATGTTTCCGTTGGGATTCCTTCATACAACTTTTTTTCAACAGGAAGATTAATATCTTCATTGGAAAAAGTATGTACTTCGTAATGTATGAGCGATGGAGTATTTTTCATTTTGGATGTTTACGCAGGAAAAGCAATATTGAAGGCAACTTCTCAACACGTGTACCTATGGCAAAAAGGCATTAATATATTATGAGCATGCTAACTTTTTTTGCTGTCAATTCCACATTTTTCTGACACAAAATCAGAAAACGGATTAGCCTAATAAGCAGCAGCCAAACATCCCCACTAACTGAAGCATTAAGATGAACTACAAGGAAGGATATGCCTATACCATCTTGCCTTCCCAATCTGTTGATCTAAAAAGTTGCATTTCTATGCAGCTACTGAAGAACTATGGTTCGGCTTTTTGGTACTGCTACCAATATGCAACAGTGGCATCAATTTTACGGTTTTAAAAGTTCAGACTCTATGCTACTCAGGTGGCGGCTGCCTCCTGGCATCGGCTCAGTCCACTCCCGCTGGAATGCTTTCCCTTCCCAGTCCCCCCCTCTTAACTTAAGGGAGATGAGGAACAAAAGAGAGGAAAGCACTACTGCAGTGGCAGCATTTAAGACTAGACAAGTTCGACGACAGATAATCCTCCTTTACTGCTTCTGTGGGTCGGAGCGACGAGGGGGCTGGGCTGAGCCACCACCTGAGCACGAGGCCGCTCGCGACAGAGCCCCATCGCCCCCCTGGCGGAGCCACCGAAGGCCTCGCCCACCTCCGTGAGCAGGAGACCACCCAGGACTGCGCCCCCAGAAGCCCCGTTTGGGAAAAGGAAACCCGAGAGTCCTACGGGCCGGGAGGAAGACAGGGAAAGAACACCGGAGAGGCTTCATTTGGCCTGGAGGGAATGGGGGAGGTCCGGCGGAGGACGGGGAAGAGGCGTGTAAGGCGCGGCTGGCCAGACTCTCACCTTTTGGAGAGATCCATGAGGACCCCGGAGAAGAGCTTCTCCCCGAAGCGGAAGGACACCACCAGCGCGTCCTCGATGATGTGATCCAGGGTGACCACCACCTCCGAGCCCGGCAGCAGCAGCAGCGCCTCCCCCGCCTCCCCCCTTTCTCCAACACGCGCCGCCGGTCCCACAGTCCCCGTGAACTCCGGCTGCTTCGCCCCGGCGGCAGCATCAGGCTCCTCCTCCTCCGGCCGGGGCGGCTCCTCCCCGGGCTCCGGCCCCGCGGGGCCCCCAGCTGCAGGCGGCGGCGGCGGCAACAGCGGCAAGCAAGGCTGCGACTTCTCCTCTTCACCCTCGTGGAGCTCGGAGAAGGCCGCCGTGAGCGGGCAGGGGGGCTCAGGCATCTCCGCGACGGGCTCCGGGCTGGGCTGGGCCTGCGGCAGGTCTTGGGTCCCCGCCGGGCTCCTGGGTGGCGGCGGCGGCTCCTCGGCCTCGCCACCCGGGGCTGGCTCCGGCTCTTCCCTGGCGTCGAGCACCGCTGACTCCACTGCAGCCAGAGTGCTGGCAGGGAGCGCTTCTGCGCCGGCCTCAGTGCCCGGAATGGGCTCGGCCTCGCCGGCTCCCCCATCACCCGGCACCGCCGCAGTCGCAGCTACGGCCGCCATTTTCTCTGCTGTTGCTTCCTCCTCCCTCTACCAGCAGCGGGATCGATAACCGCGGCCTTCTTCGCCCGCCTGGGAAGGGAAGGGACACCGCCTACCGAGGGGGGGGGGAGAAGGCAAGCACCTTGGCCGCTTCTAAGCTCCTACTGGACGGTGGGGAAATCAATCAAAGAACTGGGACACTTCCTATTGGCTAGGCGAGGAGACGTTGCTCCAGAGGGCAGGAAGTGGAAAACAGGGGCGGGGTTAGTGGTATCTGTGTCGGCAAAGATCAAAGGGGGCAGGTTAATAAGCACCTTTTGTTCCATTCGTGGAACAAAAGTAAGCCCGCCCTCCTTTCTTTTGCTGCTCATTGGCTCTGTCGGATGTCTATTGAAAAAGCAAAGAGAAGTGGAAGGTGTTGTCGTTTAAGTCTTACCAGGCTTCTTCCTCTGCTTTACGTTCTTCAAAGCTGTCTCCCGTTGAGTTTCCGGAATGGATTGAAGGATGGAGTCTTCTAACAATTATCCCAAATTTACTTGTGATACATATTTATGTTTTTATAAAAGCGAAAAGTAAGCGATAAAGGATAACTAGTGAACTCTCAATACGCGCGAAGATTAGTAAGACGGGACCCAGAGAAACCTTAAAGCCATGAAACTGCAGTTTGTATTATTGGTCGTGGGGTAGTAACAGTCATCAGCCCAACAAATGAACGGTGCTTTTAATGTCTTAATCACACTTTCGTTGGAAAGCGCAAAAGGCTGAAATACCAGTGTAAGTTAGCCAGTCTGCATGACATGCCAGTTAAGAAACCTAATACAATAGTATATAAAGGTTCTGTTTTTACACGTGTATCTACATCGACATAAGAGCTAAAAAAAGGCTTTTAAGTGGCACTGTAGACAATTGCCAGTTGGGAATCCCTGCCTTGCATATGATATAACTGGCTTCATGGAAAAGTGTAAGAGGGAATACAGTTGCAATTCTATGCTTGTTTAACTCATAGTTCAATTGACCTTAGTAGACTTATTCCTGAGTAAAACTGAGACTGCACAATTACAGTGAGAAAATCAAAGAATCCAGAATTAGAATAGCTGCAAGCTCTAAATGTGAAAAATGTGTAACTACATTACCTTTGATTTCCCTCCATTTTGTCTAACTTTTAACTCTGTTATAATGGACTGAAAAATCTGTCTTGTGCTTTCCTATACAGTGGATGATGTTAGATAATGTACATTTATTAAGGACTGGTGTCTTTGAAATTGTAACATTACAGATTGAATGGAATTTTAAGTATTTGATACTATTAGTAATTAAAAAAATAATTTGGCTTTGTGGGCCACATTTTCAAGCTTTTGTCAGATACTACAATGAGCAGGTAAAGTAAAGGTGGTTACAAGAAATGCTGGGCTTGATTAAATGAAGAGCTTACTGAGATACCTCTGTGTTTACACATCAGTTCCAGATCTCATACATAAGAACATAAAAAACGCCAATGTTGGATCAGGCCAAAGGCCCATCCAGTCCAACACTCTGTGTCACACAGTGGCCAGAAATACCAGTGCAGGAGGTCCACCAGTTGGGCCAGGACATTAGAAACCCCTCCCACTGTTGACCCCCCCCCCAAG
>NW_015169173.1:1395947-1424706 GCF_001447785.1 Gekko japonicus
AAAGGAGAAAAGTACCTCTTTCCCTACCTGCTCTTTCCCATGCATAATCTTATAAACCTCAATCATGTCACCCCCAGTCGTCGTTTCTCCAAGCTAAAGAGCCCTAAGCGCTTTAACCTTTCCTCATAGGGAAAGTGTTCCAACCCTTTTATCATTCGAGTTGCCCTTTTCTGTACTTTTTCCAAAGCTATAATATCCTTTTTAAGGTGTGGTGACCAAATGAGGTCGCACCATTGATTTATATAAAGGCATTATGATATTGACTGATCTGTTTTCAATACCCTTCCTAATAATCCCCAGCATAGCATTGGCCCTTTTTATTGCAGTCACACACTGCCTCGACATTTTCAGTGAGTTATCTACTACAACTCCAAGATCTCTCTCTTGATCAGTCTCTGCCAGTTCAGACCCATCAATGTGTATTTATATTTAGGATTTTTGGCTCCAATGTGCATCACCTTGCACTTGGACACATTGAACCCCATTTATATAGGGGCATTATGATATTGGCTGATCTGTTTACAATACCCTTCCTAATAAACCCCAGCATAGCATTGGCCTTCTTTATTGCAGTCACACACTGTCTCGACATTTTCAGTGAGTTATCTACTACAACTCCAAGATCTTGTGCCTACTAATTCTTTCCTTAATAATGGTTTCCACCAATTTACCCGGTATCGACGTCAGACTGACTGGCCTGTAATTTCCCGGATCTCCTCTGGAACCCTTTTTAAAGATGGGAGTGACATTTGCTACCTTCCAATCCTCAGGAATGGAGGCAGATTTTAAGGAAAGATTACATATCTTTGTCAGGAGATCTACAAGTTCACATTTGAGTTCTTTCAGAACTCTCGGATGTATGCCATCTGGGCCTGGTGATTTTTCAGTTTTTAAGTTGTCTATCAGTTTTAGGACCTCCTCTCTCGTCACCTCAATCTGACTCAGGTCTTTCAACACCCCTCCTGAAATCAGTGGTTCTGGAGTGGGCAAGCACTTCTCATCTTCCACAGTGAAGACGGAGGCAAAAAATGCATTTAGCTTCTCAGCCATTTCCCTATCATCCTTCAATACTCCTTTTACCCCTTGGTCGTCCAAGGGCCCCACTGCCTCCCTGGCTGGTTTCCTGTTTCTAATGTATTTGAAGAAAGTTTTATTGTTGGTTTTTACGTTTTTTGCTATATGCTCCTCATGTTCCCTTTTTGCCTGCCTGACCTCAGACTTGCATTTTATTTGCCATAGCCTGTGTTCCGTTTTATCAGCCTCACTGTGACTAGCTTTCCACTGCTTAAAGGAATTCTTTTTACTTTTTACAGCCTCCATTACTCTGTTTGTTAACCATGCAGGGTTTTTCCTATACCTTTTTGTGCCTTTCCTAACCTGCGGAATATATTTTTTCTGAGCTTCTAGGATCGTGGTTTTAAATAGTTTCCAAGCTTCCCTAATGTTTTTGATCCTTTCTACTTTTCCTTTCAGTTTCCTCCCCACATGTCCCCTCATATCAGAGAAGTTACCCCTTTTAAAGTTAAAAGTGGTTGTGTCAGTCTTTTTGGCCAATTCCCTATTCATACAAATGTTGAACTCAACAACATTATGATCACTGTTCCCAAGCGGTGCAATCACTTTTACATCTCTCACCAGGTCTTGAGTGTTACTTAGGACCAAATCAAGGATCGCCTCTCCCCTGGTAGGTTCCGCGATCATCTGCTCCATAGCACAGTCATTTAGAGTGTCTAGAAACTCAATCTCTTTTTCTCGACTAGAACACATATTGACCCAATCAATGTGTGGGTAGTTAAAATCACCTATTACGACACAGTTTTTTTGTCTAGCTGCTATCTTGAATTCATTCATCATTTTATAATCCTCCTCTGTCTTTTGATCTAGTGGACGATAACAAACTCCCAGTGTTATATACAGTGATTCCCGGTTATATATTATATCGGAAGGATAGGGGGGGAAGGGTTGGAGGTGGGGTGGCTCTGTATGTCAGAGAGGGCATAAAGTCCAGAAAGATTGAGAGGCTAAGATAATTGGATTTGCTTCTGGAAATTCTATGGGTTGAAGCAAATCCAATTCTCTTAGCCTCTCAATCTTTCTGGACTTTATGCCCTCTCTGACATACAGAGCCATTTATCATCACGTCAAAAATAAGGTAGTCTAGTGCTACCTTCAGTGAATTTAATGTGGTATAACTTTAGTGTATAATATGTGTAATCAATAATATGTAAGCCGCCCTGAGCCTGCGTGCGGGGATGGCGGGGTATAAATAAAATTAAATAAATAAATAATGAGATTCAGCATCTGATGAAGTGGTCTCTGGTTCATGAAAGCTTATACTTCAAGTAGTTTGATAGACTTTAAGGAGCCTCAAGGAGCTGCGGTGGCTCAAGTGGTTAAGACGCTGAACTGCAGGCTGTGGAAGGTCAGTAGTTCAGCAGTTCGAGACCCAAGTTGCCGCATAACGGAGTGAGCTCCCATCTCTAGTTCCAGCTCCTGCCAACCTAGCAGTTCGAAAGCAAGAAATTGCAAGTAGATAAATAGGTACCACTTTGGTGGGAAGGGAACAGCATTCCGTGCGCTTTGGTGTTTAGTCATGCCGGCCACATGACCACGGAAACGTCTTCGGACAGCGCTGGCTCTTCGGCTTTGAAACGGAGATGAGCACCGCAACCCTAGAGTTGGATTCGACTGGCTTTCAAGCAAGGGAACCTTTACCTTTAAGGTGCCTCAAGACTCTTTGTTGTTATTTTGGCTGCAGGCAACAAACAGAGTGACTCTACTGGAATCTGAGTGTGGATAAGTACACAATGTGTCATAACCAAATTCCAGGAAGACAGATCCAGCAAGTACAGATAGGCAAAACTAAGCTTTAATTTGCTGGTACTGGTGGGCCTGTCTTTCATGGCAAATAGACAAAAGGGGAGAAAAAAGGAGGAGAAGGTGATGTCACTTCGTTTACTTTCAAAGTAGTGTCCCTGTTGTGTTCTGATATGCAGTGTATTTTCCCCCATTGCCAAGTCAGCTGCTTGAGTCAGTCACATGTGAAGTGAAAGAGGAGGCTGAAGTTGGTTCCTTATTCGCAGTTCCTGATTCATTCCTTATTCTCTCTCTCGCATCCGGATGGAAGTGAATTCTTAAATTGTTTTTATGTATTTTATATATTGTAACTTATATGCACTTTGTGCTCGTGTAAGCCGCCCTGAGCCCGCTTGCAGGAAGGGCGTGGTATAAATGTAATGAAAATAAATAAATAAATAAATAAATAAAATTTGTGACTTATTCGTGAAATCATCCAGAAACAACCCCAAAATAAGGTCTGGATCCTAAGTGAAAGAGTGATTCAGGATCTCCAGTTGCTTAGTACTGGCCTTTTTGCAACAACCATAGCCCTGTTTATCCACCTGGCCTTCAAACAGTGATCATACAGGAGATATATAGCCTACATGGAAATGAATATAAACTGCAGGTTGAATTTTAAGATAATATTTATAAACCAAGAAATATACCTTTTGCAGAAAATATGCTTGATTTTTGCACCAGCATAACAAGAGGAAAATTCTCCAGTAATTGATTTACCGGTTGGGATTGTTTAGGTATCCTTTATGCTCTCAGTGTAATCCTAAAAAATGAGTAAGCCCCATTAAGTAGTCTTCAGTAGGATTCAGAGTAGACCAATTTAGGATTGCATTGACTGTGTACAATTGTATTAATTGCAAATGTATGTCTACGAAGGCTGATTTGATTCCATCCAGCAGTTTCCATATTGTGGGTGTGGAATGATTTGCATACCTCTTAACCAGTCCTGTCCCCCCACACTACTATCTTGGAGGACATAAATGCAGATGCTGAGTGTGCTATTACAGTGGCATTCTGTAACAATTCTGTATCAAATTTTATTTGCACAGATTCCTTGATCAGGTTTGTTCAATCTGATAACACCACCACCACCTGTAACACAACCATGGAGGCATTTCAGTGATAGTAGAATTGATCTTTTTACAAAAGATCCTATTATATGCATTGGGTTCAATGCAACAAAAATGGCTTAAGTCTCACAAAAATGTGGTTAGGATCAGAAATAGTGCTTGGAGAATTCCTCCCATCACCTACACGGAAAGTTATCCATTTTGAGTCTGTTTTGAACCTATCAGTTAGAAAGGCTCACTGCATATCTACTAAGCTAATGGGTGTTGTGCTTCTACAGCTCGACTCAGCAAGTTCCCTTTTATTTTCATCTTTACTTCTTTGTAATCAATAAGTGCTGAAATTAAACTATTTACCTCCTGAAAGTCTGTAAGACTTAGGCTTTCTTATGACTATTAAAGCTTGTTTACATCCCCTCCCCCCACAAACTATTGCAAGTTTTTCAAATTATACTATGAATTCAGTCCTTTCAGTCCCAGTTGAGCCCTGGCTAATTCTTTTCAGTGATTGTTTCTTCCACAAAAGATTGTAATGGACTACTAATGACCCATAGAACCAGATATAACACTGGCATTTAGCATAACAACTGTCATCTCCTTTTATTCAAGGCAAGATTTTGTATTAATCTATATAGCCAAAGTGTTATGTTAGGTGATCAAGAAGCCTCTTCATTTTTTAAAGAAAAAGAATAAACATTTGCAAGGTTACCTTCCTCCCCTGCAGCAATGCTTTGCCATTTCAGAACATTTTTTCTCCCTGCACCCCCTTTCCCCTTAATTATTTAGATTTTGTCAGGCCTGTTTCCTTTCTCTGGCCATACCTTGAGGCTTTGCCCTTGTATATAAAACAAGATAACCAAAATGTGATTATCTCCTGCAGCAATTTTTATCTCATCTTTATCATGTCTTTTCCAGGTATATCCCAGGATGGCTTACATGGAGTGATCCCATTTTGAAGGTGCTTGTAAGGTTAAATTAGGATATGTGAGGCAGTCACTTGCTCAAGGACATCCATTGAGAATGTAAGATCCTGCTGGATCAAATCAGCGGTCTATGTAGTCTAGCATCCTGTTTCACACAGTGGCTAAACCAGTTGTCCTGGAGGGTCCAAAGGAGGGCCAAAGGAATACAGCTTACAGGCTAAGGCCCTCCCCTGCTGCTGCCTCTCAGCACTGGTATTAATAGGTTTGCTATCTCTGTAGATGGAGGCTTCCTTCAGTCACTGTGGGACTAATAAAATCTGTCTAAAGTCATTTAAAGGCTGTGCTTGTGGCTCACCACTCCTCCATTGGCAGTGAATGCTACAGTTTAATTACTCATTGAGTAAATAAGTATTTCCTTTTGTCTGTCCTGCACCTATTCCCCAACATTTTTATTGGGTGCCCCCAAGTTCCAGTATTACGGGAGAGGAAGAAAAAGTTCCCTTTATCCACTTTCTCTACCCTGTGCATAATTTTATATACCTGTATCATGTCTCCCTTTGGTAGCTTTTTTATAGACTGAAAAGTCCCAGGCTTTCCGACCTTTCCCAAGATCTGTTCAATCTCACTCTCAGCCGTTTTGGACCCTATCAACATATATTGAAAATTAGGAGATTTTTGTTCCATTATACATCACCTTATACATACCCACTATGAACTTCATTTGCCATGTTGTTGTCCACTCATCCAGTTTAGAGAGATAGAATCATAGAATGTTAGAGTTGGAAGGGACCTTGCAGGTCATCTAGTCCAACCCCCTGTACTCTGCTGGAGCATAGCCGAAAGATAGCCCTACAATATACCCAAAAGATGGTCGTCCAGCCTCCGCTTGAAAATGTCCAGTGAAAGAGCATCCACCACCTCCCGAGGCAGTCTGTTCCACTGCTCAACCACTCTACGAAGTTTCTCCTGATATTTAGCTGGTATTAAAAGGTAAAGGTTCCCTTGCTCGAAAGCCAGTCGAATCCGACTCTAGGGTTGTGGTGCTCATCTCCATTTCAAAGCCGAAGAGTCAGCGCTGTCTGAAGACATTTCCGTGGTCATGTGTCCGGCATGACTAAACACCAAGGCGCATGGAACACTGTTACCTTCCCACCGAAGTGATACCTGTTTATCTACTTGCAATTTCTTGCTTTCGAACTGCTAGGTTGGCAGGAGCTGGAACTAGAGATGGGAGCTCACTCCATCATGCGGCACCCGGGTCTCAAACTGCTGAACTACTGACCTGCAGTTCAGCGTCTTAACCACTTGAGCCACCGCAGCTGGTATTGTTGTTGTTGTTCATTTCCACCCATTAGATCTAGTCTTGCAATCTGGAGCAAGAGATAATAGATCTGCTCCATCTTCTACATGACAGCCCTTCAAATATTTGAAGACTGCAATCATGTCCCCTCTAAGCCTTCTCTTTCCCAGGCTGAACATGTCCAACTCTTTCAGCCTTTCCTCATAAGACTTGAATTCCAACATGTTTACATCCCCTCCCCCCACCGGTGCCCTGCAGCTGAGCACGCTGCTCTCCTGGGCAGCCTCGGACATCTCCACACTGAGAGTCATGGCCAGGTGCCAGCGGGCATCAGAGGCTGGCACCGAACAGGACAGGTGCCCCCCTGGCAGGCCAGCCATCTGGTGACACAGCTTTGGGGGTGGAGTCCCCCCCCCCCGGGGCCTGATTCCGCCGTGGTGGAAATCGGGCCTCCGAAGCGGGGGATTCCCCGCCCCCCGCCCCCATTTGGCAACCCTAGTCAGCACACCTGACCCAAGCCCACAGCCAGTGGCAGAGGTACTGCAGGAGGAAGCAGTCTCTGAAGGGCCAGATATAGATTCTCAGCCAGAAACCAATACACTGGCCCCTCAGTTTCCTAACCCTGGGCCAGCAACAGAGAGCCACTTATCTGTCAGTTCACCCACCTCATCACCAGAGCCTTGGAAATGTTGTCGGAAGAAGATGCAGTGCCCGTCTAGCAGCACAGCACCGGCCCAGTTTCAACAACAAGGATGAGTGTTTGCAAGAGCAGGACTGAGGCAGTCGGCAGGTATGTGATGCAGCGGGGGAAGCGTGGGTCTTAAAAGCAACAGAAAAGTGAGTAGATGTGTGGAAGGAACACCTCTGTTAGCTACTGACTTTGTTGCCTGGATTCTGGATAGATTTCTTCATCTCTGACCTTGGCCTGTATTGTAGAAACCTTGCTCTTGGATCCCCCTTTGGACTCAAAGCTGTGAGTGTTGCCTAACCTGTGCCTGAACCTCGGAGCTGTATTTTGACCACCCCTGATGTTAAGAAACTACCTCCATGTGCTTACTGTGTGTCAGCAGCCGGGACAGCAACTCTGCTTTGCACCCACTTTCATCCTCAGGGCACACAGAAGTGTTCAGGAATTTGAAGCAAGAGGAATGGCTTTTAACACTTCATAATGCATAAACCATACTTCATAGTACTGGGAGCAATCCTAAGAGTTTGCTTCAAAAGCCACTCCTCTGCTTCCCTTGCTTGTGTGGTGTGGCTAGGGTGCCTGTCAAGCTGTTGTGGGTTTACTTTGGGGAGCCCCTGTTGGAACTTTGGGGGATGTCTGCCTTTCTGTCATGCGGAACCTACCTCTGGAGACTGGGGGGGGGGGCTGCGAGTGTAGAGGGGATACTTGCCTTGCTTCTAGTGTCTGGCTGGGGTGGAGGGTCTGCCCAGGTGAAGTTTCCCTATGAGTTTGGTGTCACTGTCTTGTTCCTGAGCCGTTCCATAGCTGTAATTGCAGCTGTCTTTTCCAGAGAGAGCACTGGGCAGATCTTTGTGTGTGTGTGTGTGTGTGTCTGTAACTGGGATCCCAGAAATGTAATCTGCCTCCAATGTGGAGTGATTTTAGAGGAGCAGGTAGAAGGGTGAGGTTCCCTGTGCTTTTGGTGTGTGTAGCTTGCAGGGGGTCCATTCTATACACTTTTCCTATAACTGACAGGCAGCTGCCTGTCAGGTGTAGGAGAGGAGGTGGGGTGGCTTACAACACACTCCCCCCCTCCTACATCTAACAGGCGGTTGTCTGTCAGGTGCAGCCCCACCTCCACCGTGGCTTCTAATGCTCCTCCCCCTCCCCCTCCTACACTGGACAGGCAGCTGCCTGTCAGTTGTAGGAAAAGAGGTGGGGTGGCTTCCAACAGACTCCCCCCACCTCCTACACCTAAGAGGCGGTTGTCTGTTAGGTGCAGCCCCACCTCCACAGTGGCTTCTAATACTCCTCCCCCCTCCCTGTCCTACACTGGACAGGCAGCTGCATGTCAGGTGTAGGAGAGGAGGTGGGATGCTTACAGCCACTCTTTGCAGCATTGGACTTTCCTTTCACCATCAGACACATCCACAACTGAGGGTCCTTTCGGCTTTGGCCCAGCCGCTTCACTCTTTCTGGGGTTACTTGTACTTGTCCTCTGCTCTTCCTCAGTAGCATATTGGACACCTTCCGACCTGAGGGGCTCATCTTCCGGCGTCATATCTTTTAGCCTTTTGATACTGTCCATGGGGTTTTCTTGGCAAAAATACTGGAGTGGGTTGCCATTTCCTTCTCCAGGTGGATCACGCTTGGTCTGAGTTCTCTGCTGTGGCCTGTCCGTCTTGGGTGGCCCTTCACGGCATAGCCCACAGCTTCATTGAACTGCGCAAGCCCCCTCGCCACGACAAGGCAGTGATCCATGAGGGGGCTTAACAGATGACTGCTTCTTAAATGGACAGTTCTATGTGGCCTGCTCCAGAGTGAGCTCATCAAGCAGCCTGGTGATCCTAGCACCTGAAGGCAGAACCACCAATGTGGTCTAGAGAGAGGTCCTTCAGTAGAGAGGGAGAAAAGTGTGTATGTCTCACTTCATTTCTTACACTACAATCTTCTCTGTTAGAATTCCTACAACAAATGTCACATTTCAAATTTCACATCATCAGTATTATAACTGGATTTACGGAACTTAAACACCGTAGCGAAACACAGGTATCAGGCTAGTAGTTCCATAAAAAACAAGGCATCTAGGATTGCCAATACGAGACTCTGGGGCTCCTAGGACATTAATACAAGCCTGGGAAACTTGTGACCCACCAAGCCAAATGTTAGCTTACCGGCCATGTATGGTACCCCAGGAGAGTGTTTACCTACCTGGAATGGAATAAAAATGGGGTGGGGGTGGGGGTTGAGAAGAATGCACGAGAAGGCTTTTTCATTCGGGCAGGCCACAATCAGTTGTTGTTGGGCCACATTCCTGGGGGCACCTTCTGCTTGAGTAATTCCTTAAGATCTGGGGAAGGCAGAATTTGGAGAAGAGAGGGAGCTTAGTGGGGATGTGATAACGTGTCCTGTGATTTCACATCCTGTTATGCAGTCCAGGTGAAAGGTCAGCTTCTTCAACCCTTCCCCTTCTTATGAAGTCACTTCTATCAACATTCACATTATAAAATTAAATTTCCCCACTCACTTTCCCTCAACCTTACATCACACATAGCCTTCTCTATGCATGTGTTCTGTATGCCATACTAACCCTTTGATCCTCAATATTTGTGCTGATATTACCAGCTACTATCCAATTATGTTGCTCTAAGCCTAAACAAAACTGATCTTTGGCCTTAATGTCTTTATAAGCAACAGTCAGTCATTTTCTCCTAATCTGTATGGTATACCATAGGAGAAGTAGACGTCCTATGGCACCAACTCTCTGTGGCCATTCTAGGATTTATGTTTCTTCTAGGTTACATGGTATTTCATTCCAAAGCTGCCAATTCTTCCAGGGGATCTGATCACTGTAGTCTGGAGATCAGTTGTAATTCCAGAAGAGCTCTAGGTCCCATCCTAGGCAATGCAACACGTGGGTCTCACATAGGGACATGTCGTTGAGGGACACTCTAGCGTTTGGCCTTAAAAAAAAAGTGGTACCATAGAGTTTTCAGGTAGAATGCTACAGCATCCCCTGATGACGTGCCCAGCACTGTGATGTCACCTCCAGATGACGTCATCGTGCTGGGCACACTTTGGGAGTGGAGCTCCCCCTGGAAGCTGGATCTGGGCCGGCAGGTTAGGGGCCCTTAGAGCAGGCAACCCCGCGCCCCTCCGGGGGACCTGGCAGCCCTAGTATCACACGTTGTATCACAAGTTGCATAGGCCCTACAAAGCTTAAAATGTACAGTTTCTCTCACTACAGAACTTCACATGTTCTTTGAGCCCACATGTTACACTACTAGCGTCCTTTTCGTTCAGACTTAAGATAATGGGTACTTCTATTTGAAGGTGTTGGAGGCAAGCATCTCACTAGGAATTAAAGCAGCTCTTTTCTACTAATACAGACTAACACAGCTACCCATCTTGATCTATCTACTAGGAATTAAAATCAGTTGTATCTTACCTTCTCCTTCTCCATGCTGTGACATTCTCGTGATTTCTATCAACAGACCTCTTTGCATCAGCACAGCCTTTTGCTCGCCGTGTTGTCCTAGGGTTGTATTTTTTTCCCATGCAGAAACTCCTTTGCCTTTGAGAGGAAGAAATTCAACATACACTGACTTCGCACTAGAGCTGCCTCGATGTTGCGCCACCGTTTGCCCCGATATTATTGGTCAATTTCACACCCGAAGCCGCGGGGCTGCATTTGACCCGCGACTTCGCCCGATTTCCTTCGCAGTTTCGTGATCCTCAAAAAACAGGATCACGAAACTGTGGGGGAAATCGGGCGAAGCCGCGAGTCAAAATGCAGCCCCGCAGCTTCGGGTGTGAAATTGACCAATAGTATCGGGGCAACGGCGGTGCAACATCAAGGCAGATCTAGTGCGAAATCAGCCATTGTCTTTTCACCATGGTGATGCAGTAATGGGGGGGGGCAATTACCTGTTGATATTTTTATATATCATCTTGCTTTTAGAGAAAGGCTATCTATCGGGGGGGGGGACCTTCTTTATATGTATTTAGTACAGCAAAGGTTACCATTTGGGATGCCACCTTCACTTTGGGAACTTCCTGGAGATTTGGGGGCAACACCTAGGGAGGGTGGAGTTTGGGGAGGGAGCTCTGCAGGGATGTGATTCCATAGAATTGACTCTCTGAAGCTGCCGTTTCCTCCAGGGGAACTGATCTCTCTGCCATTTGGAGATCAGTTGTCATTCTGGGAGAACTCCAGGAGGTTAGCAACAGTAGTTACAATGGTCAGCATCACTCTGGCTGATGTACCATGAAAGTCCATATTCCTGTGGCCTGATATGTGCCTGCTTTACTGTCACGTTTTTATCCAGATAGATCAAGTAGGTGACTGTGTTGGTCTGAAGCAAACAAAGTTTGAGTCAACTCAAGTGGTACCTTTAAGACCAACAAAGTTTTATTCAAGTTATAAGCTTTCGTGTGCATGCACACTGTTGGTCTTAAAGGTGCCACTGGACTCAAACTTTGTTCTACATTTTTATCCAGTATTTTTGCCAGAGCAACACACACAATTATCCTCCTCATGTTATCCTCACCTCAACCTTATGAGGTAGGATAAGCTGAAAGAGTGAGTTACCGAACGTTAGCATCATTGATGAGTGAAAATAAACAGGATTCACCTTAAACATTAATATTTTATTCCAGCGTATAGTTTGTGGAGCAGAGCCCAGTTTTTCAGATGCAGTATAGTAGCTTCTCACAGGCAAATTTTTACACTGGAGGTATGGAAAAAGAAACAGCAAGGTCAATGAACCATGAAATGCAGGAAGGACTGGGTGAAATGTAACTGTTCAGATGTAATCAGAATCAAGAAAAATACAGGGATGTTCACTAGTTTTGTCTGGTAGTTACCATCTGTTGTGGGTGGAGAGTCCTTGGTTTTACTAAAATATTTAACCCCTATAGAGATTGAGAAAACCCAAGTGAGTGAAAATTTGAACTCCCAAGGCCGCCTCCAACACTCTCACCACTTCTCCAAACTGGCACTAACGAAGTCACACTTGTAAAAATTCCAAGCTGCCAGTAGAGCAGTAGAAGTTGAATGACTTTTAAGGATCAGATATTTGCCATGGGCAATAGGTAAACAGTTAAGTTTGGGAGACCAGTGGAACTCACAGTACAATGGTTGGACAACACCAATACAAATACATTGTAGCATGGTACTCATGACAGCAAGCGCAAGTGTGCTGGTGGCACCCCCTGCCATCATGTGATCACCTAGTCATCTGTGGGGGGTGACTGCATGAAGGGGATGGCTGTGCATAGTGCCCCTTCCCTGAATGCTGCTGATCATGGGGAGGAAGAGTTTGCGTGGCTACTTTTTCCATGTGGTTGCCCCTGCAGAGAGCCAGGTGATCTCATGGAGGCAGGGACATCCTGAATATTGGGAACCTGATTGGCCAGAGAAAAGTTGTTTGGAAAGTCTCTAATTTTGGGTCAGTGTGTGCCACTCAGGGGAATGTCCGTTCTTGCCCTGCCCTTGCAGCAGTGGCCTGGCAGATAAATGTGGGTGTTTTTCAGACGGCACATTATACTTTGAAACCTCTTCCTGTGTAAGAGCTCAGTGTTTTCCATAATAAAACAAACTTTGTTCTGAATAGTAATTTTTATTGTGCATCAGTTGCTCCCATATCAACTAGTTGCGGCTCAGGGCAATAAAAAATCTGAGAGTCCAACAGACACAAGCCCATTTTGAGTAGGGCACTGCTGACAGTTGACATGTTCATTTTTGAATGTCGAGGACAGCCCAGATCAGGCTGAATAATAGGGGACAGAAAATAAAGGCAGAGTATCAGGGAGGAATTCTGACAGAGAATAGGAATGGATATCAAAGACACGATGTACTCATAAGCAAAGGGATCTGGGGAGCCCTCCAGCAGGACGACGTCTGTAAGGTTACCATGGTGATAGTAACCACTCCCTGGCCTACCCTTTTATTTTGCAAATAGCTGCCTCTCTCTTGTAGTTCTGAAATGTTTGCTGTTTCCTCTCTGCTGATTGCTGAGTAATGTAGTCCGGGGGAGAGGTGTCAGACTGATGGGGAACTGAGCTTCTCTATTTATGCTCACAAAACAGACACACAGAGAGCACAGGAGAGAGCACTTTGCCCCTTGAAAGAAAGTTGGCACCATTAAGCAGCATCTTTAATTACAATATTTGAAGGTCTGGGTCAGGCAGTCCTTGATTGTTTGCATAGTGGAATAGTGTAATAAAAAACATTACACTGTGTAATTTACATATATGGGCTTTCAGCTGACAGTCAACTTTAGCCAAGAGTCAGAAGTGCACAGGACATTATGTTTAACTAGAAATAAAACCTCTTTCATGTCCAGTTTGGGTGACCTTTGGATAATGCTAGATCAGGGGTTTCCAACTATTTTGAGCCTTTGGGAACCATTGGAATTCTGTCACAATGCAGTGGGCACAGTCACAAAATGGCTCCTACAGGAGGCGGAGCTAGCCACAAATTGGTTGCTGCAGCATACCGTCAATCACACAGTGAAGATCCTTGTGGTGTGGCAGCTGCGTCCAAAGCAAAGTTTTTTGAGCTCTTCACAGCCAGTCAAAAGCTGTGCTGGGCAAACCCCCAACTGGCCTCACCAATTTTCTAAAAACACTTAATGGGCACTAATACAGGTGTTGGCGGGCAGCATGGCACCTACAGTTACCATCTGGTGGCTACAAGCATGGACGGCTTCAGGAGGGAATTGGATAAACATGGTCCATCAGTAGCTATTAGCCGCAAGGTATAGATGGAACCCTATGTCTGGGGCAGTGATGCTCTGTATTTTTGGGGCCATAGTCAGAGGGCTTCTGGTGGACGTCCTGATGACACCTAGGTTTTGGCCACTATGTGACAAAGATTGTTGGACTGGATTGGCCTGATCCATTATGGCTTTTATGTTCTTTAAGTGGCTAATTCTGAGATCACCCAGTCAGCTCCAGGGATGAATGGGCATTTGAACTTGGGTCTTTCCAATCCTAGCCATAGCATGTAATTGGGTTTCACAGGCTCTGAAATATTAAGTACATTGAAGTTAAATCAGTTTTAATTGAACCTCTGTCCCTATTTCCAGAGTGAGCAGGCAGCAGATGTACTATCGCTCCTGCTTTCTTGTTAGTTCCAGAACATTTTAGTACACTGTTTCCCAAAGTCACTCTGAGATTCACAGAATTTACAATAAAAGTTACTAAGAGGATTACTGCAACTGAATGCCAGTTCTAGTCTCTTCTCCAAGGATATCAACGAGAGTCTGGTACCAGAGTTGGGATCTGGACCATCTGATCTTTTCACATAGACCACCAATTCAACAAAGACATCTGTGAATTACAACAGTGGGAGGGCTTCTAGTGTCCTGGCCCCACTGGTGGACCTCCTGATGGCACCTGGTATTTTTGACCACTGTGTGACGGAGTGTTGGACGAGATGATTGATCCAACACTGGCTTCTCTAATGTTCTTACGTTCTTATGCTAGATAAAGACAGCCTAGTTGCAACAGTAGGAGACGGGAGGATATTTCCTGTTGCATCACTGGCCAACTTGAGTGTAATCAGAAGTTGAAGGAAGGAAGGATGACCTGATGTGGTGCAAAGTAACTAGGGGACCAACTTTTTTTATTGAATGGTTTAACAGTTCGATGTAAGGAGAAATTCAGCAGATTTGTTTATTTACTTGTTTCATTTGTAGTCTGCTTTCTTGCTGGAACTCAAGATGGATTTCAGCTAAAAACAATGCAGTAAAAACAGTATAATTCACATAACCAAACAAGCCCTGTACACAGGTTACAGTGAACACATGTACAAACTGTACTTATTTGTAAGAAGGAGCCAACATGCGTTTACTTTACAAATTAAACTGGGGACCAGTACCTGGATAAATGTAGGGCTTGTATCTCACGTGCAGCTGTACATGTGTTGAAAAGACCATGAGAATTCCTCAATGCTTGTATAAAGAACAGTCAAGTGTACACTGTTCATGGGTTATGCATGCATTCACTGTCACTTGTGAACAGGCTACAGACCTGGAGAAAGCTCTAAAATACAGTATGACATAAACAATAAAGCAAGATTACAAGACTGGAGAACAATGCAGTTAAGATAAAATAAGCAGAGTAATAAAACTGGATTACAAAATTAAAGGCCAATGCAAACAACAGCAGCATAATATACACAGTGAAAACTGCTTTAATGTCTACAGACATCAGCCTTGTTCATTTCATAAAAATTCCATCCTAAACAGTTCTGTTTTACATGTTCTGTGGAACAACAGGACCGTGGGAGCTTTCTTTTCAGCATGCAGATGCTGCAGTGGGAACATTTTTCCTTGCTGGATTTCTGTCAGCAGTGCATCTAAAGTCAGGGGAGGCCTTCAAGAAAGCAGATGTTGTGAAAAGGTCCTGGTACCAATGGGAGACAGAAAGCAAGAGAAGCCTTGCATGAATGAAGACTCAGAAAAGCCAATGCCTGGATGGGTGCTCAGAGCAGTGAGCTCTCTTCCATATTTAATATCCCATGTATAAGGGATGCCAGCTAGGGTTGCCAGGTCCCTTCGGCTTGCCAGTGGGGGGATCTGGGGGGGGCAGGGGTGTTGTGTGATGTCTCTGATGTGATGGTGTCACGTAGAAGTGACACCATCACGTCAGGGACATTACACCAGCAACACTCTGTACTTTGGCCAAATTCTATGGTTATTTTGACCTAAAACCATAGAGTTTTGCCCAAAAAGCAGAGCATCGCCACACAGAATCCCAACATGATGTCGTCACTTTCATGTGATGTAATCACGTTGTGGGCATAGCTGCATGACATCCCTTTTTTGGGGTGGGGCTTCCCTGCTGGCCAGCTGGCTGGGTTAGGGCTTCTGGCGGTGGGCAGAAGCCTGAAAAATCAGGGGAACCCCCACCCAGACCAGGGGTCTGCCAACCCTAATGCCAGCTTCCATATTGGACCTGGGGATCCCCTGGAATTACACTCATCTCCAAACTACAGAGATCAGTTCCTCTGGAGAAAATGGATACTTTGGAGTTGGACTCTGTGTCATGGTACCCCATTGAGGTCCCTATCCTCCCCAGACTCCATCCTCAAATCTCCAGGGATTTTCCAACCTGGATCTGGCAACCCTACCCCCTTATCCCCTGCCAGTGGCCAGGGGGGACCTGGCAACCCTACCTACATTTCTTCCACCATGGGACTCAAGGCAGCAAAATTGGGTTCCCAAAAGGTTCCCAACACTGCCCAGATGTAGAGTAGACCCGCTCAGCAAGATTACTGGATTATGGGCCTTCTCTGAACTTCTTTTCCCCATGAAGCTCCAGATGGTATTCCTGCGATTCCTGAATAGCCTCCTTTCTAGACATTGGTTAGCTTTAGACCAATTTAACCTCAGCAAGGTTGCTGAATTAACATCCTGTTTGACCATGTCACATTTTGCTTTTGTGGGGAAATACCATGGTGACTATATCAGGTTGTTATTTATAAAGGGGGGACAGCATTGTATTGACATCCACAAGAATAAAAGGTGGATAGCAGGCATGTGATGAATAGCCCAATATGAGATTTCAGAGATATGAAAGATGTACTGAACATATAAACTTTATTCTTCATAAATCATAGAGACAAGGATAAAAGATATGCCTGTCTTTGGGTTAAAAGCATACAACAACTCTAATTTTCCATAGATCCCAGAGGCATATCTTCTGCACCTATATTTGGAATCTATGGTGAATATTTGTTTAATTTATACCCTGCCTTTCTCTCCAGTGGCTTACATTGTTCTCCTGTCTTCCATTTTATCCTCACAACAGCCCTTTGACATATGTTAGGCTAAGAATGTATAAGAGACTGGCCCAAGGTCACCCAGCATCTGTGTCAGAGTGAGAATTCGAATCCAGGTCTCTAGGATTTTAAGGGTTTTATATGTTTAGGTTCACTATTTTTCAGCATATTTTTGGTTTTGGTCCTCTAACAGTCATAGCCCTTGCACTAGATAAAGAATGGACAGAGGAAAGCTTCCAAGACCATTTGGCACACACAGTACTTCTCCAAGAGAACTTCTTTCTACTTGCTTGTTGCAAGTGTACTCTTATAATCCTTTGCATATTTTATTTGCAGAGTTATTTCCTGCACTCTGGTCTGATTTGCATGGTTAGAAAATTCAGAACTTGAGATAGCAACTTTTGATCACTTGGCAGAGCATCTGTACTTTCAACAGCAGCTTGGCAGGCAAAAGTTCAACATCTAATTTACAAAAAGACACAAGGCAAGGTTGTTCTCAATCCCCACTGTTGTCTGATATCACTGTAGCCCTTCCCTTGCATCATCATGCAGGATCCTAAAACTGTCGGCATAAAAAATCTATGACAAAGACGTTTACATTCAGCTGCATATTGTCAAACCCATCCCAACATTGTTCAGTGTAATAAATCCTTGTGGTGTGCTGTCTAGACCAGGGGTCCCCAACCCTTGTGAGCCTGTGGGCTCCTTTGAAATTCTGACACACTGTGTCATGGGTCAGTCAGGGCACAGCAAGGACTCCTCAGAAGAGGAGACCTGTGTAGCCAGCTCTGAGTCAGCAGAAGCCAGCAAGCTGGAATATGAACTGCAGGCATGTCAGGATGCACAGTCAACATCTGGTACAGAGCCACTGACAGTCTCCAGCCCAGAGTCAACAGGTGAAACTAAGTTAATTGTTCCCAGCTCTCTAGTATCATTATCACCCACACCCTTTGAGTGCTGCAGACAGAGGCTACGGGCAGAACTACAGGAGAGATGACAAAGTGCTCGCCTCCTGGCTCCACGCCAGCTGCTTGAGTAGTTGCAGAATTACTCCCAAGCAGCTGGCTGCAAGTTTGACCCTTAGGCACATGCATATAAAAACCAGCTAAGGGAGGCTGTTAAGTGTGGAAGCACCAAGTCATTTGATTCTGTGACCTCTGCATTGGACCCAGCCTTGCTTGTGTGACTCTGAACTGGCTCCTCCTGACCTTGTCTTTTGGCTCTGTGATCCCTGCTTGTGAGAAACCTTTGGACTGCCGGACTGTGCCACTTGGACAATCCTTAGTAACGTCTTTCTAGGCTTTTGACCCTGAAACTTTACTTCTTGGACTTGGACTCTTGCTACCCACAAGAATGTGCATGGCTCTCTGCCTGCTTCATAACACTATGGTGGGTGCAGCCACAAAATGGTTGCCACAGGAAATGGAGCCTGCCACAAAATGGCTGCTACAGCATACTTTCAGTCATGGGGTAAAGATCCTTGTGCTGTAGTGGCAGGCAACTGCTGCCAAAGCAATGTTTTTAGAAATCTATACAGCCAATCAGATCTCCAGAGGGTAATTGGAAGCCTTGCTGAGCAAATATCCCCCCCAGGCCCTGCTCACTTTCTAGAAATACTTGGCAGGCACCAGGAAAGGTGTTGGTGGGCACCATGGTTCCCATGGGCATCGTGTTGGGGACCCCTGCTCTAGAAACAGAATCAATTAGTGATAAACAGAGTAGCTGAAGCTGGCAAAATTAATCTCCTGGCAAGAATGTGCAAGTTTAAATATCTGGGACTCAAGATGATAAGAAAATGTAAACCAGTTGTTCACTTAAATTGTGATGTGATTGTATAACAAATTAAGACTGATCTAGGCAAAAGGAAGGCTTTGGCTTGGACATTTCAGGGCAAAATCAATATAATTAAAAATGTACATAGTCTAGTTTTAATTTAAAAAACCCCAAAATTAAATACATACAAATAGGAGTGCTTAATCTTAAAATCAATAGATATAGAGCATTAACATATAGATAATACAGGTTAGCCAAAATACATGCATTTGTTACAAATTATTTAAAACAAAGATGCAATTTCAAATACAATGTAGAGCTTGTGTGTTGTAATGGTGTGTTGACACATGAGCTCTAGATTGCATTTGAAATTGCATCTTTAGGACCAAAATAGGAAGGCATATCATTGCAGTACCATTTAAGGTATATGCACCTGATTAAGACACAAGGCAATATCATATGAGGTCTCTATTGTACACCTTAGCCTTGACCCACTGATAATTATCTTATATATATAATTCTCCTAACACATTGGCCATTTCCAGCTCTTGCATTGCCTGTGCTGTGCGCTCCATCACCTATTGGCCCACCAACCACCACTCAAGAGTAATTGCATGCCATTGGCTGGATGCT
Organism: Gekko japonicus; assembly: GCF_001447785.1. Lineage (NCBI taxonomy): Eukaryota > Metazoa > Chordata > Lepidosauria > Squamata > Gekkonidae > Gekko > Gekko japonicus. The sequence continues at coordinate 1,414,957 of NW_015169173.1, forward strand.
GGGTCTGCTCCTCTTTCCTGCCCACTGCCGCCTTAGCCACTGTCCCTGTCAGAATAACTGCCAAAACAGCTGTCTCTCCTGATGAAGACACTTGTGCTTGGCTCCCATGGGACTAACTTTTCCCTCAGTGGCTGTTGTTAGGCAACCGAGCTTGGTAAAAAGGTCTTTGTGGGGAACTCATTGAGGCCAGTCATGACTAGGGTTGGCAGCTGCAGCCTGGGAAATTCCCGGAGATTTTGTGCTGAAGTCTATGGAAGCCAGGGTTTGGGGAGGGGAGAGGCCTCAGCTGAATGCCATAGAGTCCCTCCAAAGCAGTTATTTTTCCCAGGGGGAGAGAGAGATCTGTTGTCTGGAGTTCAGTTGTGATACCGGGTGATACCACAGCCAGTGTGGCGTAACAGCATTTCAGAGCAGGGTCTGCTAGACCCAGGTTCAGTGTTTCCTCTAAGCTGAGTTAGTGTGAGCTACCTCACAGTTTTTAAGCCTCCAGCTCACACATTTTTGTCTTAGCTCAGGAAGGATGGCTCCAGAGCAAACTAATTTATGCAGTATCACTCGCTCAGAACTTTAATGCCAGTAGCTCACAAAGTAGAATTTTTGCTCACAAGACTACACAGTTTAGAGGGAGCATTGCACCAAGTTCTTGCTGTGGAAGCTGAGTGGGTGATTTCGGACCGATCACAGACTTTTAGCCTAACGTACCACACAGGGTTGTTGTGCAGATCAAAAGGGGGAGAGGAGAATGATGTAAGCTGCTTTCGTCCCCACTGCAGAGAAAGACTGTATTTTTCCTCCTGGGGAACCATTGGTGCCAATCTCCAGGTGAGGGCTGGAGATCACTCACAATTACAACTGCTCTCCAGATGGCAGAGATCAGTTCCCCTGGAGATCAGTTCCCCTTATTCTCTGCTGAGATGGCCCCCCTATGATAGCCAGTGTGACGTAGCAGTCAGGGCTTCAGAGCATGGTAGAGGCTGCAAGTGGGGGCGAGATGGAAAGCTGAAGTCAGAGGGACAAATAAAGGTCGGTTGAGATTGGCTGGGAAGGAGATAGGGTTGCCAACACCAGGTTGGGCTATTCCTGGAGTTTTGAGGGATGGAGCCTGGAGAGGGTGAAGTTTGAGGAGAGGTGGGACCGCAGACAGGCACAATACCATAGACTCCACCACCAAACCAGCCATTCCCTCCTGGGGAACCATTGTTGCCAATCTCCAGGTGAGGGCTGGAGATCACTCAGAATTACATCTGCTCTTCAGATGGCCGAGATCAGTTCCCCTGGAGAAAACGGTGGACTCTGTGTCATTATACGCTGCTGAGGTCACCACAGCAAATTAACGCTGAGTGCCCAAGACCAGGGCACCTGCCCATAGCTTCTTTCTAGAGCTCATTGTATTTATTTCCACAACAATCCTTATTCCTAGTTATAATATAATTTTCATTTGGGCCTATATTGATTAATACTTTGTTTTATTATTGCAACATTGAGCCTATGTGTTTTATTTATGCTTGACCACTGAAGAAGGCCAGCTGACTGAAACATGTCAGGTCGCATAAAGTCCTATTTGTGAATACTGTATAATTTTAATTCTTATTGAGGCTACATTTGGATCTATAACTGTTTTAAAATAACTTGTAATAAATACATGTATTTTTGATCACCTGTATTATTTATATCACTGGTTCCCAAAGTGGGCAGTACTGCCCCCTGGGGGGTGCTCAAATGATCCAGGTGGACGGTAGGAGCTTTGGGTGCAATTGGGGGGCTGTCAGCTTCGTCAGGAACCACTCAGATGCAATAAGTCCTTTTACAGGCTTTATTGAGAAAACTGATTTAGTTGCTGTGCAGTTGAACTTTATGACAAAACTAAGGAAGAATACAAAGTGGGAATATACGAAACCTTTGGTCCAGCCCTCATTCATACGTCATAATTACATAGTTCATAGACAGGTTAATATAGTGCAATTAGGATGGTGGGAATGTTATCACTTGAGTCTCTCCGCAAGGCCATGAGAATGAGAAACGGTGAAAGTTCCCTCTGGCCTTTGTGGAGGATGCTTCCTTTCACAGAGGTACAAGCGCAGCTAATCTAAAGTTCACACAGGCATGTCTCAATCGCTCCTCTCCCAGCAGTGTCAGAGGAGGACCTTGCAGACAGATTGATACCATGCCAGCAGGTGCTAAACAGGAACTTGGGAACTGCAAGCGAGGAGGGAGAATAGCTGGCGAAGCAATCACAGAGCATAGCTATGTACATCAGAGAACCACAGTTACAAATATGATGGCCTGATGACCCGGGTAAGGGTCCAATTCTGACAGGGGCATTGAATAAAAATAAGGGGGCGGCGGAAGCATAAAGAAAGAAGAGTCCAGAACCTATCTAAAGCAGACTTTTCCTGCCTTCTCCTGGTCTTCCATGAGATCAGGGAGGGAGGTGGAAGTGGAGAGGGGTCCTCACAGCCAATCACAGCCATGCATTTGCAAATTGCAAATGTATGTGCACCCTTGTAAGGCTGGTGTTGCTGCTGGGCTATTGGGTGGTGGCTGCTGGTGGCCTCTGGCTTCAGGCCTTCAGCTGGTGCTGCTCTATCCCTACCTTGGGCTGCCTGGCTGCATGGATCGTGGTGGACTCTACATGTAGATCATGGTGGACTCACTACACAGCCAATGGGAGAGCTGGAAATGGCCAATATGTCAAGAGAATACTAGGAGGGAAGCCCATTGTAGGGAGAAGGCAATGAGCACTAGTAAGACAGGGGACCCCCATCCTGTGCTTTCTCCCCCCTCTGTAGACCCCAGGGTCAGCGGGCGGCGACTGGCTTCCTCGGCGGCCATAGCCAGGGGCTTCCGGGCTGCCGTGATGGCCATGCACCCCAGCAGCGTGCCAGCCCCCTTCCACACACAGGCTGTCTGCCGGCATGCCTCGGTGGGCTAGTATGGCCGCAGTGGTAGGAGGCCCAGGCTTGTCCCGATGAACCTGTGGCTGGTGAAGGGTCTGGGGTCACCCGTCACATCGGATCCTGCCCATTTTCCCTCTCCCCAGACCCCGGGGCTGTGCTGCATGTGGCAGCCTCCGGGCCGGCTTAACAGGTCTTTGGCTGGGCGGTGCACCAGGCCCTGCCCGCTCGCAGCCTGATCACTGACGTGGCTCGGACCTTGGCGGCCCACGACAGCTGCACCGGTGGTGGCAGGAGCGGGCTCAGGCCAACAACCTCACAGGCGGTGAAGGGGCTGGGGCGCCCGTCATGTTAGAGGAAAGCGAGGCCTGCCCTCCCCTCTGCCCTCCCCATACCGCTGGGCCCTGCTGTGTCCAGCGGCCTCCAGGCCGCCTTGACGGCTCTTCATCCCAGTGGTGTGCCAGCCCCTGTCCGCTCGCAGGCTGGCCGCTGAGTCGGCCAGGGGTGATGACGACCGGCGTGGGGGTGGGAGGAAGGGGCTCATCCAAGCTTTCAGCTGCCAGACCGCACATTCCGTCTGGTGGCTCCCTGCATACTGAGGGTAAGCTGGTGGCCGGGGCTTGTGTGGGCGGGACCCCGCAACACAGCCAGCCAATGCAGGCAGCGCCTTTGGAATGGCAGTTCAGTTGGCCAACTGATTTTGGCGTGCATAGAACTTTGCCACCCCAAATTGCTTTTATTAATAATGAGAGATGTATGTTAGGTAATACCTGTTCATTCTCATAAGTGGAGATGAATGGTTATCCACCATTATAAATATCTATGGCGCTTTACATGGTATTTTTCCATGTGGCCTTTTTCTGTGTGGGCTTTTATGTGTATGGGCATTTTTCCATGTGGGAGTTTTCCCACGTGGGCTTTTTTTCCTGTGAGCATTGATGACTGTGGGTTTTTTTCTGTGGGCTTTTTTTCTGGTCATCCTTTTTGTCCACTTCTTGAAGGTAGATTTCCAGGGGGGTGCTGAGTAAAAATTTTTCTGAAAAGGGGGCAGTAGGCCAAATAAGTTTGGGAACCTCTGATTAATACTCTATATCTATTGATTTTAAGATCGGGCCCTTGAATTTGTATGTCTTTAACCTTTTAGGTTTTTAATTCACATTTCTTGGGTTAAGTTTTGTGTTCCCCTTCTTTTTCATTAATAATCTATTCTTTAGACACACATATCTGTATGAAGTGCTGTCAAGTTGCTGCTGATTTATGGTGACCCCTGCAAGGGGCTTTCAAGGCAAGTAAGAAGTGAAAGGGGTTTCCCATTGCCTTCCTCTGCAGAGTCTTCCTTGGTGGTGTCCCTTCCAAATACTGACCCTGCTTAGTTTTTGAGATCTGAGGAGATCCAGCTATACCATGCTACTTTCCTTCCCTCCTCCCTTCTTGTTATTTTAGGGTAACAGAGTAAATGTTTCAGACCATCCTATTGGGACCACTAAGTAGAACCAAAGTTTTGTATGCCAAATTATGATGGCCTTTTTTAACATTCCATTTTAATTTCTCAAACCAATGAATACATCTGCATGTCTACTGACTCAAGCAATGCAATGGCTGCACACAATAGATAATATGGATGCAGGGTGGTTATGTGTCAACATAACTCAACTGTTATCATGTCCATAGAGCCGGTACACCTCTTATTGCCAGTCACGGGTGGGGTGAACAGCCGAGAGCCAAGCCATCTCTGTGGTGGCAGTGGGGCTGCTCAGTTCAGACCTGGGCTGTGGTAATGATTATGATGGACATTGGTTTCCCCATCGGTTCCTTCTGTGTTGCTGCCAGCCATGTTCAAGGTGAGCACCCCATGTGACACAGCCAGGAATGTTGGGGTTTGGTTTGGCTTACTCTTGGCCTCCAAGTGGGGCCAGGAGGTCTCCCAGGATTACTATTGGTCTCCAGGATAGAAAGATCAGTTTGCCTGGAAAAAATGGCTGCTTTGAAGGGTGCACTGTATGGCATTATACCCTGCTGAAGTCCTTGCCCTCCCCAGACCCCAACCTCTGCAGGCTCTGCCCCCAAATCTCCAGGAATTTTCCAAGCTGGAGTTGGCAACCTTATCGTTGATACCAGCAACCCTCCAGGTAGGCTAATCTTCCTGTTTTCAGTCCTGCTAAAGTTGCTCCTGATGGCACTGGTATTTCTGGCCACGGTGTGACACAGAGTGTTGGACTGGATGGGCCTTTGGTCTGATCCAACATTGGCGTCTCTTATGTTCTTATGCTTCTGGACAAAGATTTCTTTCATATAGGCAGCTAAATGTCTTCAAGCAGTATCATTCAAGGACTTACATTTTGCCTGGAATGAATGCTGTCATTCCCAATGAATGGAACTGGTTAGTCAAGGAAAGTACACTTATATAGTTAGAGCTCCAATTATGCCTGCTTCAACTAACAATTTAGCCCAGGGCTTGCTGTTCACCTTTGTTTTGTTCAGGCAAGGTTTCAAGGAGTCAAAGAAATGTTGGAGATGTTGTCTGATGAAGGTACCAACTTATCACAGAGTTTTAAGGAGTTGCCTCTAATATGTATACTAATATTCCATATGTGTCTGAAATAGCTAGAGCCATGTGGTTAGTTCTCCAGTGATCCAGGAGTGGGGCAGTCCTTCAGACTCCTTACTCCTGGGAAACAGCTCTTCCTCTCCAAAGGCAGGGCCAGCAGACTCTTTTAGTTCCAGAGGGGAGGGGCTTCTCACCTGCCTTCCCAGTCTCTCTGGCCCTGCCTTCCAAGCAGGATGTGACCGGTGTTGCTCCGCTGGAGCACATTGATCAAAGAAAAAAGAAGACCGAAGACTGAAGGGGAGGGAAGGAAAAGGTAGCTTCCAAGCATGCCTTGTTCCCCCTCTCCCTGTTTTCTTGCTACTCGCAAGCTTGAGTGGCTTGTGGTGGCACTGACAGTCCTGGGAGATCCCCGGGGAACTGTGGTGGTGGGATGGCCCCCTGCAGTGGCTCCTGGCTTCAGAGAAGAAGAGAGCTGGGAGGGTAGCCCACTCTCCCTACACTAGTGGAGCCGGGGGCTTGGGAACAGAGTGGGGGAGCAGTCAACTGCTGACGGGACGAACACCCCGTGGAGTCCCTGTGTGGCTATAGGAATCGGCTCTGCTCTTCTCTCGACAGAAGGAGTCGTTGTGAGCTGTTCTGGAGTCTACAGGATCGGCGGATCAGTGAGCCCCACCTCTTTTTTGGGAAGGGCGTCTAGCATAGCTCCGGTTGCACACAGAAGAGGTGCCCAACCCCCCCCCCCACACCTTTGCTGAGGGAGGGTGAGAGAAGCTGAGAGGGAAAACCTGGGAACCCTTGGGCTGCTTTCCATGGTGCCATAAAATGGTGGATCCTTCCGGTGACCGGAAAAAAACCCACAGAAAAAAACCCATGATCATAAATGCTCACAGGGAAAAAGCCTACATGGAAAAAAGCCCACATGGAAAAATACCATGTAAAGCGCCATAGATATTTATAATTGTGGATAACCATTCATCTCCATTTATGAGAATGAACAGGTATTACCTGTATTCACATGCAACAATTTGTGTTGTGATTTTATCAAGTATAATTAAATAATTATTTTGCTATGTTATTAAGCGACCTGCCTGTGCATTGGCCAGTGTTAGTTTGTGACAAGCGAGGTTCCTCTGCAGTCCATCATATAGAGACCACACACCGGTGTTCCCTCTAAGCTGAGTTAGTGTGAGCTAGCTAGCTCACAGGTTTTAAGCCTCCAGCTCACAGATTTTTGTCTTAGCTCAGGAAGGATGGCTCCAGAGCAAACTGATTTATGCAGAAGCCAAATTGCTCACTCACAACTGTAATGCCAGTAGCTCACAATGTAGAGATTTTGCTCACAGGACTCCACACCTTAGAGGGAGTATTGCCACACACTGGGATGACTGCTGTGGAATAGGAAATTAAGAGCACTACAGGACAAACTTCTGTTATTTATTGAATGTTGTCTTATGGTTTTGTTGCCTTAAGTTAAGCTTCATAGATCTATGAGGCCTTAATTACTTCTACTATTTAGGAAAGAGAAAGAGAAGGAGGCAGTGGCAGCAGCTGAGGAGGCTGGGTAACATAATTAACATAAGAAGAACCCTGCTGGATCACACTCTGCAGTTGGGAGGGGCTGATATTTTAGTTTCACAATTGGACCAGAGATGTAAAAGGAGTAGCCTGGTGTGGCCCAGGCCTTTTATTATCCAGGCCCTGAAGAAAGCAAGACTTTTTACGTAGGTAAGTTCTCCACACATTTTCCTCTCACTGAGGGGCAAAAATTAGATGCTGGGAATATTTTAATTTAGCAAAGCTTGGTTTTTCAAATTCTGTTTCTCATTCATAGGGTTGTGGGAAAACTAGAAAACAGTATGCCAGCAAAAAGGTCTTCAAAGCAGCCAGGTATCTTTTGTGTACTTTTAAAATTCTGAGTGGTTTCCAGCCCTCACTTCGAAAATGGCAACAATGGTTTCCCAGGAGGAAATGGCTGGTTTTGGGGGTGGAGTCTACAGCATTGTACCTGTCTGAGTTCCCACTCCTCCTCAAATACCACCCCTCCAGGCTGCACCCCTCAAATATCCAGGAATTTACCAACCTGGAGTTGGCAACCCTATCTCCTTCCCAGCCAACCATCAACCTACCGTTATCTGCCCCTGATCTCTACCATCTGGAGAGCAGTTTTAATTCTGAGTGAATGGAGATTGGCAGCAATGATTCCCCAGGAGGAAAAGTACAGTGTTTCTACACAGTGGAGACCAAAGCAGATTACATCTGCAGATTGATCTGCACAACAACCCTGTGAGGTAGGTTAGGCTGAAAGTCTATGACTGGTCCAAAATCACCTTCTCAAGTTCTACAGTGAGAACCTGGGTCTAGCAAACCCTGCTCTGAAGCACTAACTGCCACGCCTAGGGTAGCCAACCTACAGGTGGAGCCTGAAGATTACCAGGTATCACAACTGAACTCCAGACATCAGATCTCCCCCCCCCCCGAGAAAATAACTGCTTTGGAGGGTGGGCTCTATGGCATTCTATTCAGCCAAGGCCTCTCCCCTCCCCAAACTCTGGCTTCTGTAGACTCCATCACAAAATATCCAGGAATTTCCCAACCTGGAGTTGGCAACCCTAGTCAGGCCTGGCCCCAATGAGTTCCTCACAAAGGCCTGGACAGGGTTTCCTTCCTTTGTCTTTTTACTGACAGAACCAAGCTTGGTTGCCTAGCAACAGCCACTGAGGGATGTTAGTCCCACAGGAGCGGACCCAGCACCCAGCCAATGGCACACAATTATTCTTGAGTGGCGGTTGAATGGCCAATGGCTGATGGCGTACATAACTCAGCCAATGGGAGAGTTGGAAATGGCCAACATGTAAGACAATTATATATATAGGATTATACTTGATAAAATCACAACACAAATTGTTGCATGTGAATACAGGTAATACCTGTTAATTGTCATAAATTGAGATGAATGGTTATCCACACTTATAAATATCTATGGCGCTTTACATGGTATTTTTCCGTGTGGGCTTTTTTCCATGCGGGCTTTTTTCCATGCGGGCTTTTTTCCATGTGGGCTTTTATGTATATGGGCTTTTTTCCGTGTGGGTTTATTTCCACATGGGCATTTTTCCACGCGCGCTTTTTTCCTGTGAGCATTTATGACCGTGGGGTTTTTTATGTGGGCTTTTTTCTAGAACCATCCTTCCCTATAGCATCCAATTAAATCACAGGTGCCTTGGAGAGAGTGAAAGGATAAGAAGGCGGCCATCTTAGTAAAGTTGAGCTCCACTTTCAGAGGGAGCATAATATGGCTGCCAAATCTGGATCCACTGCCCAGACTATGGAAGCTACATGTGATTTTGACTTGGCTGAGTCTCCCAAATCCCCCACTACTCATTCTGAAGCTCACATGGATGGGGAGGAGGTGCAGTCTAATCTCCTTTCTTGGCTAAAATTAGAAATGAGGAAGGAGTTGGCTTCCGGTCAGGGAAAAATGGCAATTTGACGCACCTTGAAAGTGCTCAAGGTGACGGGGGCTCCTAAAAGCAGTTTGGGCATATTTATCGGCCCAACGCGGCTTCTCCCAGGCAGGGGGGAGACTGGCAAGTGTCAAGACCCAAGAGGGAGTTGAGATTGGAGTGATTTAAGTCTCGGAGGAGGCTTGGAACACTCTTTGATCTCCTCCCACGAAGCGGGCGTCGCGATCAACACTAGAGGAGCCTACCGGGCTGTGTATACAGCATAAAGTTGCCATTCCTGATCTCAGTGACAGAAGGGGAAAGATTGAGAACAAAGGAAACAGCTCAAAAACCAGTATAAACAAAGAAGGTAACAAAAATTAAATTTACTTACCGGAGAGGACTGAAAAATGCTAGTTGAAGTAGCCGGATAAGAGATTATGAACTTTATAACCGATTGAGTGAACTTGCTTGGTTCAGAAGTGGCAGATTTGTAGCAAATTTAAGCAAAAAGAACTTTGTTTTGCATTCCTGTGGTCCATGCTGAGATAAGAGACAAAGAACCGGCTGGCAGAAATCGCGAGACTGAAGGGCAAGGCGGAAGTGACGTTTCTAAAATAGACCATAAACAAGCCAGTAACCAGTTGTAGAGCGGGCAGGAGGATCGGAAGGAGAAAGGAAGAACATCGGGGGACCGGTGAGGAAGAAGGACCAGGAGAGCAGTGTCGGAGGATACTGCACCGGAAAGAGTCGGAGGCTATTCGGACTGCACTGGAAGGAGAAGGGGACCATTTGGATGAAGGACAGGAAGCTGGGCAAGGGAGGACATCTCTATATTGGAGTACCATAGAGTATAACTGCGCCC
>NW_015169173.1:1427818-1439403 GCF_001447785.1 Gekko japonicus
TGTATCATGATGCAGCGTGTCTTGTTTGGTTAAGACAATAGATTATGTTGGAAAACAAAAAACTATTGGCATTGGAAGGGCATGATTGCAGATTTGGATGGCATGCTTATCTGTGGTATGAAAAAGTGAAGGCAGATGGTTTTTTTAAGCATCATTATATAAGAAGAACACTTTTTGATGTGTGGAATAAGTACAAAAGATATTTTTCGGACAAAAGACCGCTTTGGATTGTACCAGCAGAGGTGATAAAGCCATTTTCGACATCGAGAGGAGAAGATTGGGTACAATATAAAGCTAAACTGGACTATTCAGGCTGCTAAAATCCCCAAACAGCTAACAAAAGTTGGCAAACATTGTGAAGCAATATTCACATCATGATATTTTATATTTGTTTTTGCTATATTTTGTTATGGCTGTTTAATTACACTCTAAAATAAAATATTATTATACTTTCAGTCTTAAATTTACAGCTTTGCTGCAGCAAATCTCTGTCACGAGCGAATATTACTTGCAATACTTTCAAAATACCCTGAACTGCTAGCATGTGTAGCTGCAGTGAGAATGCCTTTATACTACAACTAGAAATATCTATGTCCTCATGGGAGTTTTTATGGAAAAATGCAATGAAAATATCAACATGTACTAATTTGAAAGAAAATTGCTATAAGATGATGTACAGATGGTATATGACACCAAAAAAGATTGCTAATATGAATTGTAATATTTCAAACAAATATTGGAAATGTAAAAAAGTTGAAGGTTCATTTCACCATATGTGGTGGACGTGAGAAAACAAAATTATTTTGGACTAATATACATGGGGAGATGGAGAAAATAGTGAAATGTAAATTTAAAAAAGAACCAGAAATATTATTGTTGGGCTTAAAAATGGAAGAAATTAATCTGGCAAAGAGGACATTAATGTGGTATATGATAACAGCAGCAAGAATGTTATATGCCCAAAGTTGGAAACAAGATAGAATTCCAGAGGTTGGAGAATGGATAAAGAAGTTACTTTTTATGGCTGAAATGGACAAACTAACAAGGAAACTTAAGGAGCTGGAAGCAGAAGAATTCTTTGCAGATTGGAAAGATTTTAAGGACTACTTAGAGAAATACTGGGATGTGAAAGACAATTTGGTTTGCTTTGAAAATTATTGAAATTATAGAAATAGAATAGAATGAGATGACTAAAGGCAGAATTGGAATATAAGTTACCTATAGTTATGTAATAATGGTTTATAACTATATGAAAATACAATAAATGAACTGGTGGTTGGAAAGCTGTGGGAAGCCAACAAAAGGGTGGGGAGATAGAGAGAAAGGGATATGAAAGAAATGTGATATATGTGAAATGTGTATTATCCTAATCAAAATTTGTTCTAAAAAAAAAGAAATGAGGAAGGAGTTCAGGGCAATGTGGCAGGAGTCCCGGGATAGGGACAGGCACTCTCATACCTCCTCAGGGAGAAAGAGGCATAATTCAGAGCAGCTGGAACCCCTTCTTCCCAATAAAAAGAACAAAAAAGACCATAAAGTGGACAGGGATGTGAGCCCCATACTAAGTGAATAGGAATCTGATTCAGACTCTGCAGACTATAGTTCTTTGAAAGAAGAGGGTGAACTCTTGGAGGAGGAAGAGGAGGTAGTTCTGGTAGTCCAGTCCAGACTCTTCCCACAGGACCTGTACAGTAGATTGCTGCCCAAAGTCGTTAGATCACTGGAGTTATCTTATACTCCAAAGGAGCCAGAGGATTCTGGCTTCCCTATTGGCTCAGACAAAACTGTCCCTTCAACTACTACCAAAGCAACAGGAGTCCCACTACCAGCAGCTTTCTACAATATTATTGAAGTGGAGTGGGAACATCCAGCAAAGCCTAAAGCAACTCAACCAATTTTTGCAAAGTTTTACACTCTCATTCCAGAATCTACAAAGAGACTGAAGCTCTCAATGGTGGATGATCCAATTAACAGCCTGGCATCCACTTCAGTGCTGCCCCTGGAAGCAGACGGCCTGCCAAAGGACCACTGTGACAAACGCATAGAGCAAGCACTCAGGAGAGACTTTGAAGCCTCTGCAAATGTCTTAAGAGCATCGGTTACTGGCTCACTTTTTGCTAGAGCTGCATATGCGTGGTCTTCTGACCTTGCAAAAGCAGACAGTGGTATCCCTAAAGAGCTTAAAGGTGAGCTAAAGAAAATCGCCCTAGCCACAGCGTTCGCTGCAGATGCCACCCTGGATGCAGTACAACAGTCTGCTAGGGGAATGACAAGCAGTGTTACCGCACGACGAAATACCTGGCTACGGAGCTGGGATGTAGATCCATCAGCACGTGCTAAAGTAGCAGCGGTCCCTTTTAAAGTTGTTAACCTATTTGGGGATGGGCTCGATAGGTACCTTATTGAAGATAAGGACAAGAAAAAAGTTCTCCCCTCAAAGAAAAGAGAAGGAAAGTACAGAAAGCACTTTCAATCCCCTCGGGACTCCAGAAGGGAACCCAAACCAAGCTACACCAAATCATTCAAAGGCAAGTGGCAACCCAAGTCCAGGGAAGCCAGATTGTTCCCCTTCTCTCACAAACAGAACCAAAACACTTAGGGAGCAAAAAAGAGCACCTCAACATGACTATGCTGAGCTGGGCAGTCATTCTGGGGTTGGGGGGTGGCTTCAGAGGTTCGCACATGTATGGCAGGTGGGTTCTGGACACGGTTGCGAGGGGATACTCTCTGGAGTCTGAGACACTCCCTCCTAACCATTTCTTAGAACTACCACAAAACAAGACAAGAATCAAACACTCTCAACTGCAGTTCGCTATTTCACACCTGCTAGAGATAGGGGAAATAGAACCTGTCCCACACACTGAGAGGTCATAAGGAGTATACTCTTATTCACGGTCCTAAAGAAAAACAGGGACGTCAGGGCAATATTAGACCTCAAGTGGCTGAACAGCTGGGTGACAACCAAGAAGTTCAAAATGGAAACAGTGAGATCTATCCTGTCAGCAATTCAGCAAGGTGATTACATGGCTTCCATAGACCTATTGGAAGCATATCTACGTGTGCCGATCTGGGAGGCTCACCGCAGGTTTCTCCGGTTTGCCTACCATGGCAGCCATTACCAGTACTGAGCTCTACCCTTCAGCTTGAAGTCCGCACCGCGAGTTTCACGAAGATCCTAGTGGCTCTAGTGGCCTACTTGAGAACCAAAAGAGTCTCCTTGTTCCTATACTTTGACGACATCTTAGTGAAGGGGGGTTCAGGTCAGCTGACCAGTCAGGCACTGGAGATGACGTTGACGGAACTCAGACGTCACGGATTTGTGGTCAACATGGAGAAGAGCTCTTGATACCCAAACAGTCTGTTCTGCACTTAGGGGTACAGATCAACACACTAAAGGACAGAGTTTGTCTTTCAACAGAGAGACAACAGAAGCTACTGCAACTGATATAGATGGTCCTGGCTTCTTCAACAGTGGATGTCATGGTTCTGGCTTAGCTACTGAGGATGCTGGTGTCATGCCAGGAGATTCTACAATGGGCCAGATTCCACACGAGACCATTACAAAGGTTTCTTCTCCCCTTTATGAATGTCATAAAGGAAGTCCATGTACCTTGAATCATCCTCCCCTCGACATGCGCCCCCCCCAACCGAATGAACTTATATCTGTCATGAGTACCAATCTGGGTGGATCCCTGAGTGGCATCCCTTCTGCAAGCCTGTTCGACTCCATCCACCATCTCAGCTGCTGTCTCACTGATTGTGGGAGGTCCAGTCTCATGTTTCTCATGTCCAGAGTGGGGCAGTCCTGCCTGCCCACCCCTTTATGGGTGCAGCTTCCCCGTCGACAAGGGCGTGACCTTCTTGCAGTTATAGAGACGGGTTCCTGACCCTAGCAAGGAAAAGGTTGGAACGTTTGAGACAAGCTGCTTCATCAAAGAACTCCTTATATGTTCCAGCCATTTAGGGTTGCCAATCTCCAACTGGGTCCTGCAAATCTCCCGCTGTTACGACCCATCTCCAGACAATAGAGATCAGTTCCACTGGAGAAAATGGCTGTCTTAGAGGGTGGACTTTATGGCATTATGCCCTGCTGAGGTCCCTCCCCTTCCCAAACCTTGCCCCACCCCAAAATCTCCAAGAATTTCCCAACCCAAAGTTGGTAACCTTAGCATGAGTGGAGAAGGAGCTTATTTAAACATGATGTGGTGTCCTCGCTTATTGGGGAGACTTTCTCTTTTAAACCACACTCTGTGTACATGATTTCTGCTGCCACCAGGAATTCAAAATTCAAAATCTCTCTCTTTTGGTAGAATGACCCAGTGTCTCAGTGCTTCAGAAGACTATGTGGCCCTGAGGAAGGACTGTTCTGACTGCTGGGATAAGTTTAAACAAATATTTATTTATTTATAAAAGAATAAAATAGGTTTCTGGTTATTTTTGAACTGTTTTTGAAGAAAGAAAATATAACTGACAAAGCTTGGCATCACACACAGTCTCTCATACACCAAAACTCAACTCTGACAGGCTTATCTCTCCCACACATATATATAGCCACACAGGTGACTCTCTTGCTCATATAGCCGCACAGGCTGAACTCTCTTGCTCATATAGCCATACAGGCTAAACTAAACTCCAACTGCTTCCTCTCTCACACAAACTCTCCACACTTGTCTCTTCAAGAACACAGAATCACCTCATAGACATCTCTCCTCCCATACTCTCAGTCATCAGCCATTCACATCACACTTGTCTCCCTCTATCACTCTCCTTACATTACTGCAGTCAAACTAAACATTTAAAGAAACACACACACCAAAAATGGAATCATTACACATGACATCTCAACAGCAGCCACTAAGGACTTACACATACAGCCGCAAAGGCTGTATCATATAATAGAGTGTATTTGCTCCTTTGACTTATGGGACAGGAAAAGTAACTGCAATAAGAAATAACATTGAGAGACTTCCACGTTCCAGATTCTGGAGGTATCAGGTTTTGTTATGGGAGTAATGAAGCAAGTGTCATTACAACTATATAAGAAGTCGCATTGAAAACTGGGGCCATTCTCAATGTTCTGTAGTCAGATTTGCAGCTGCAACATCTGTTTATTTATTTAAAATAATGGTTATTTTGGCTTTTCATTTATATACCACGCCAAAGGCAAACATCGGTATAAGAACTGCTGAAACCTATTGCTTCTGCCCATAGCTCAGTATAGGGCTATGTTGTTGTATGATCCTACATCAGTCTGAACACAACAACTCACAAAGGTTACTGACCTTATTTTTTCCTTGCAGGACAAGTGTGATCCTTAGTCTTCTCTCTGTCTGTATGACCACAAACATTGTTTCTATTTTCTAATGTCCTCGTTCCATCAGTTGGATGCTTTTAGTTCTTCTGATGTTATTCTTCAGATAAACATCCCACACTTCTACCACCTGAATCCCTGTAGAAATATATTATATGCTTCCTGTGTATGACTCTGCCATACAATAAATAATAACCACCTGAATCCTTGTATGAAGAACTAAAATGGAGGCCAGTGAAGCTCTGAAAATTACCTTAAAGTGGAAATATCATATGTAACAGCAAAAATTGTATTGTATCTTACATTGTTGTATTATATTTATACTGTTGGAACCCACCCTGAGCCTGTTAAGGGGAGGGCGGGATATAAATCCAAATAAATAAATAAAATAAAATAAAAAAGAGAGGTTAGCTTGGATTATCCCTGTATGTAGGTCACAGCCACTTAAAGCAGAGCCGCATAGGAATGCCTAAGCAAAAGTAAACCTTTCCAACATACTGAATACAAAATCCAGGTGTTAATTTTGACACAAAATAATTCATTTCTGTTACTATTAGAGACCCAGTCTTGAGGAACATAACAGACAAGAGAGAAGGGAATCTCTGCAAACACTTTCACATTTTGTTGTTACAGTCTAAAAAAACAGAACCCATTCTCCAGCAGCAGTGGTACACAGTATTAGAACGCACCCTTCCCTCATGAGACAGGGGACCTTGTTTGAGGAGCAACTGAAAACTGTTAAGATTGATGATGAAATCATGACTGTCGAAAATCCTTTGTTTGTGGATTTCAGGAAGACTGGTTAGACCTCAGGTCTTTGCACTTCCTGGCTCAGCCCAGCCTCCAGTCCTCCATCACAAAATACCCTCATTCATCAAATGCAGGGAGAGCTTGACACTGTATACAAAAGCCTCCTCTTCCTGGCTTCCTAGACTTGGCTGCCCTCCATAATGCTAAAATCCAGCTCTGTGGGGGTAGAAAGAAAATCTCTCGGAGTCAGCTTCAGCTGCTGGTTTCACCAGGCACTCGTTATATTTATGGATCCCCATCCATTCTTTGGGTGTTTCATTTCCCTTCACCCATATTCTCCTTTGTATGCCACTCTGAAGGCATCTTTGCTGGCTGGCTGTGCTAAAACAGAAAGATTCAGTGCTTCTAACTCTTGTGGTTTATCAGAAACCCTTTGATCATAATACATCCAGGCTGTTGCATCAGTTCTGTGATTATGTGAAAGCCTTTGCTTTCATATACTTGGGGCGGGGGGTGGGGTGAGATCTGTCCAGGATCCAAATTGAGAAGGTTCAAAGTGAAGAACCAGCTAGTTAATTTCAGGGGGAGTTGGGAGGACAAAGCAAGCATTAAACTAGGCTCATTTAGACAGGACTGGAAGAAGGAAATGGGACCAGCATAGGTAGCTGCCTTATACTGAGTGAGGCTAGTGGTCCCTCTAGTTTAGAGGTCCCCAACATGGTGCCCACCACCACATTCCCTGGTGCCCACCAAGTGTTTGTAGAAAGTGGGCAGGATCTGGTAGGGCTTTTGCCTAGCAAGGCTTCTGATTGGCTGTGCAGATTTTTAAAAAATGTTGCTTTGGCACCAGCAGCTGCCACCACAGCACAAGGATCTTCACTGTGTGACTGAAGATAAGCTGCAACAGCTGTTTTATGGCTGGCTCCACCTCCACCTTATTTATTTATTTCGAGGGTGGTGACTGAAGAGGGTGGGGCTTGGGGAGGGGAGGGGAGGGGGGGGGGGGGACTGAAGTGGACACTTTTTCCAGGTGAACTGATCTCTGTCGCCTGGAGATCTCCAGCTACCACATGGAGGTTGGCAACCCTAAGCCATTTTGTGACTGTACCCACCATCATTCTATGTCAGAATTCCAAATGTGCCTGCAAGCTCAAAAAGGTTGGGGACCACTGCTCTAGCTCAGCAGAGTTCTCAAAGGTCTCAGACACAGAAGGGTCTTTCAGTCTTCCTAGCTGAGATGCCAGGGGCTGAACCTGGGAACTTTGGCATGTGAAGCTGATGCCCAATCACTGAGCCATACTCTTCTACCAAAAGGATTAACCAGGGTCAGAACAACAGTCTGGACAAGGGTGTTAAGTGAATTCATTTATCAGTGCCAGTTCAATCTGAGCCACAACTGAAGGGTGTAGTCTCAAGAGCGTGGGCCTACCAAAGTGGGCAGAATTCCTGCTTTCCAGGAAGCTTCCACCTCAAAAAGGAAGGATTTTGTGGAAATTCGAACTGCTACAAACTCATGTCATATATGTGTGCCACTGGGTGCATATGCAGTGCAGGGCCATATACTTCCACATGCCCAAGTAGCCTTAATTGGCCCCTGTTTTCAACCCTCTACTTAATTACTAGTGCATGTCCCATGGACTTCAGTGGGACTCGTGTGTGTGTGTGTGTTTGTGTGTGTGTGTGTAGGAGGGGTAGCTATGTACAGAGTGGCCACCCAAGTCCATAAATTATAGGACCATGTGGCAGTGTTCAAAAGCCAGTTTTCCATTCTGTAGCTTACTGCTGCTTTCAAGTGTCAAAAGTGACGTAGGTGTTTGAGTGGCTCATATGGAAAATTCATCCATGTCTGTCTTTCACTTGGAAAAATAATTAGCACAATCAGCTACTTGCTCAGATAGAACTGGGAAATGAAGCCTGTTTTCAAAAACCTTACAATTCAATTTTTGGCCTTTCCCACCAGGTGGCAGTATTTCATGGAGCATACAGTCACCTATTCTGCTGAAAACTTCCAGCTCCATCTGTCAAGGAAATGGAAATTAATTTTATTTGAAATTCTAGGTGTGGTGAATGTGGAGAATTCTTCCTCAACATTCAAATCGTTTTTTATAGTTATTGGCCTTGCAAAAACAGGCAGGATCATTCTTGAAACTGATTTTGTTTACAAATCTGAAATAATTTCAAAAAAGTATATCTGCAAGTAACACCTGTTCTTGAGAGCAGACACGCTTGCCTGTGAGCTTGATGTACCACAAAAATGAAGTTGTTTTGAGTGATCAGACAGTACCAATTAGATGAGATGGCACATCTTATCAGACGGTAAGATGGATCTAGTGATCTGCTTGTGCAAAGGCTCCACTGCATGGAAATCTTGCTCTGGATCTAACCCAATATATTTAATTGATTGCTCTAATTGTTTATAATGCTTTTGTCATGCACAGTGCTTTATGGATAGATCTGGTATTGTCCAGCCTTTCAACTGATAGGTCACTAGCAGACCTAGTGTTCTACATAAAGAACAAAAGTTCCCAGTAAGTTTCTTTGACAACATCACCCAGGGACCAGGTCTGTATAATGCAGAGACCTGATGTAGTTGCTTCTGGTGGCAGATTTGGGGTGGGGGACAAACTCCCATCCTGCCCACCAGCCAGCTGCCCAGCTGCTGCCCACCTAGGATTCTCAACTTCCAGGTGGAGCAAATGTAGAAAAACACTGTGTTAGAACAAAAAACACAGTAGTATTACGCTACTATATCTTCATATATTGATATAAACAATATACTTGAATACAATAGAGACCCTAATGTATCTCATTCATTATACTAAAAAACCTAAAGAACATTATATATCTAGTAGAAAAGTCCACAGCTACAAAGACAGGTTTCAGTGCTGTAGACTATCTTGCTTCTGATGAGAGACTGATGAGAGTGGCAGCAGTCGTCAATGATGAAAGATGCAGCAGGCTGTTATGCTTTCCAAAAAGAGATACAGCAAGCATCACAGCGACATGCCTCCCAGGCAAAAATTGCGTGTTTCGAGAGAGTCTTCTTCAGGCAAAATTATTTTTCCTGGAACTAAATTACAAACACAATATAACACAATATACTATTACACAGTAACCAGGAAAAAAAGAGCTGGCCTGCTGTACTCACCCAAAGCTCACAATGCTACAATGCAAAAGTCAACAGTTCTACAGAGGGCTTCTCCGGTTCTCCATAGGAACACCCAGAAAGACCACTCTAATAAAGCACAGCTGGACTGATGATTCCAAAAGAATTAAAGGAACAGTACTTATAACATCTCGCAGAGTTAACACCTATAACTATGATTAAACTAATTGCTTGGATTCTAAACCAGATTGTAAAATAACAGTATACGACCTGCATGAGGAAGTAAAACAAAGACAAGATGATCAGCTCATAAAGTAATCAACTCGATAATAAAAAGTGGAAAAGATGGCTATCATTTCTTATTTATGGCATGAGGAGAATTTACAGTCCTTTCTTGTAAAGAATCTTAGTCAACAGTTTCTCTAACTGATGTTAATTTTTAACACTGATTTGAAATATTCTGTATTCTGGTCAAGGATGGTTTTATTATCCATCCAAAGAAATTTACCTGCCTTTCATGTGCAGTGTGTTTTAAAAGCACATTTGCTTACAGACTCTTGTGTGGTATATTAGTTTGACAGCAGCAGAAGCTTTCCCCAGTCCCAATTGACATTCAGAAATCAGGCAAATGGCTCTAATGGGCAGTAGTTTACAAACTGCATTGTGAAGACCCCTTGGATTTCTGGAAAATGCCGTAATAGCAGACAAGCTTCCCTGAAAGACTGCTTGCCTGTCACTGTCTCTCTTCCTCTGCAGTGTTACCATAGCAGAAAACAGGTTGCTGTGTCCTTCTAAGGCACACTCTCTGTTCATACAGAGGAATTATGAGGTCTGGCAGGTTAGCTAGTGTCCTGCATGAACTGAATGTGCAGCCTGGAATACTCTTCTCCTCAAATCCTGTTCAACTGTCCCTGTTTATCAGGGTCAGCTCCTGTTTTCTTCTCCCTCTTCCTGTACAATCATGCTCTTTAGTTTGTCCCTGTTTTTGTCATTTGAGCATGCCTTGTTAAAAACATTTGTGTGAGGATTAATCAGTTCTGTGTCAGGAGCTCTCAGTGTTTTTAGACGTCACCAAGTGTGTGGGAGCCTGATTTGGATTGGGAACAGGCTGTTTTCTTAATCTGAAATGGCCCCAGGGAGCTACTGCTTACTCTGTGGTAAAAACTGATGTAAATTTCACATCCATGTAAGTTTTCCTAGTGGGGTGTCAGTCCAGTTGAGAGATGGGCCTCAGACCGGGGTCCTGGGCCTCCTTAGATGGCTGGCAGGTTTCCCCCTCTTGTTGTTCCCTGGCCTGTGCTTGGTCTGTTTGCTCCTTTCCCTTTATAGATGCTGCACCTCCTTCATCACTTCTGGCTCAGCCATGTTTACTTCCAGCAGGATCGAGTGCACAGCCCCACTGCCACGAGGCCCTTGTGGGGCCAGTGTGCTGTCCCATGTGACAAAAAGCAGCTTATGGGGGGAAATTCTAGATCAGGCAAACATATGTGTGTATGAAAGAGAGAGAGACTTAAACCACATCTCTTCATGCCACGGTCCCATCCCAATAAGAATCAGGTCTCTGGACTTTAAAAAATGTTGGAAGTTCCTGACATGGAACTCCTAGAATATATACAGCTAGGAAAAAGGCCCGTTGTGGAAATAAATACAACGGCCTCTAGAAAGAGGCTCTGGGCAGGTGCCCCGGCCTTGGACACTCAGTGTCAATTTGCTGTGGCGACCTCAGCAGGGTATAATGACACTGAGTCCACCATTTTCTCCAGAGGAACTGATCTCTGCTACCTAAAGAACAGTTGTAATTTTGAGAGATCTCCGGTCCTCACCTGGAGATTGGCAACGGTGGTTCCACAGAAGGGAGTAGTTGGTTTGGAGGGTGGAGTCTATGGCTTTGTACCTGTCCGAGGTCCCACGCCTCCTGAAACCTCACCCTCTCCAGGCTCCATCCATCACATCTCCAGGAATTTCCCACCTGGAGTTGGCAACCCTGTGTCCTTCCCAGCCAATCATCAACCTACCTTTATTTCCCCCTCACTCTTCAGCTTTCCACCCCACACACACCTGCAGCCTCTCCCGTGCTCTGAAGCCCTGAATTCTACATCACATTGGCTGTCATGGGGGCTACCTCAGCAGCATATAAGGATACAGAGCCCACCATTTTCTCCAGGGGAACTGATCTCTGCTGTCTAGAAAGCAGTTGTAATTCTGAGTGATCTCCAGCCCTCACCTGGAGATTGGACACATTTACCTCAGAAGAGCAAACTGTTTAGAATGTTAGAGGCAAAAGCCAATCAAGTCGCATATGCAAACGACCTCTGTGTTCCGAGGCAAAGGCCAATCAGGCTGCATATGCAAATAACCTCTGTGTTCTGACTGGCTATGGGGGGGACAGCAAAATGTTTAGAATGTTGGAGGTAGGAC
>NW_015169173.1:1439609-1445696 GCF_001447785.1 Gekko japonicus
ATGGCGGCGGCCCCTACCCAAAGGCCTGGTGGAAGAGCTCCGTCTTGCAGGCCCTGCGGAACTGCACTAGGTCCCGCAGGGCCCGGATGTCCTCCGGGAGCTCATTCCACCAGGAAGGAGCCGCCACCGAAAACGCCCTGGATCTCGTATGGGCCAACCTCACAGCTCGGGGGGCTGGAACTACCAGACGATGAAGCATCCCCGATCTCAGTGCTCTTGAGGGAACGTACAGGAAGAGACAGTCCCTTAGATAGGCAGGACCCTGGCCATTCAGGGCTTTAAAGGTAAGCACCAGCACTTTGAAGCGAATCCGGTATGCTATAGGCAGCCAGTGCAACGCTTGCAGCACAGGCCGGATGTGGTCTCGCCTGGAAAGACCCATCAGCAGCCTGGCTGCAGCATTCTGCACTAGCTGCAGCTTCCGGATTTGTGACAGAGGCAGCCCTAAGTAGAGAGCGTTACAGTAGTCCAGCCTCGAGGTGACCGTCGCATGGATCACAGTGGCCAGGTCATTACGGTCGAGATAAGGAGCCAACTGCCGCGCCAGCCGCAGATGATAAAAGGCTGACTTGGCAGTGGCCGCTACCTGGGCCTCCATCGTTAACGAGGAGTCCAGGAGCACACCCAAACTCCTGACCTCCCGCACGGGCACCAAAGGTACCCCGCCGAAGGCCGGGAGAGGGTGCCCCAACTCATAACCGCTCTGACACAGGCCCAGGACCTCCGTCTTTGCCGGGTCTCTGCAGGCCACAAAAAAGCTGTTCCTTGTAGCTGCCATGTGGCTGCACAGGAAAAAAGTCAGGTCCAGGGACCCAACTAATTGAAAAACATAACATGTAGTTCGGCCCTATTAGGTAGCTTTATACAGCATAACAGCAGAATGAGACCAACTGCAGACAAGGTGCGGGTTTCAATATGCTTTGGAAATTCCTTTCATGCATACAGCCCTGCAGAAGCCAGATAATATAGAGGGTAGTTGAGTTTCAATTAAAATGAGGGGGAAAGTGTCTTGAGGAAGGAACAGGCTTGTTCAAATCCTGAATAGCTTAAAACATCCATGACAGTTGAAGGCTGAGGGATAGGTCTCAGGGTATGCATCTCCTGGCTTGCATCCCCTTACCCCATAAGGGGAGGGTTAAAATATCTTGTCCTCACACTATCCCACTCCACTTTTTGGCTAGATGACCAGCTTCTTCCTCACCTAGCCCCAAAGCACAGTAGCGGTGGCGCAGGCGGTAAGAGATGCCTGCATGTACATCTGGCCGAACAGCTTCGGCTGTTTGAGCCCCACCGCTGCCGGGGTGAGCGCCCGGCCCTATGTCCCAGCTCCCGCCCACCCAGCAGCTCGAAAGCCCGTTAAAGGGCGATTAGACTAATGGGTACCTGCTACTAGAGCGGGGGGGCACCCGTCCCTGTGTTGCAGCAGGGAGTGGCGAGCGGCGAAGCAAAGCAGTGGCGGCGGCGGCGGCGGAGAAAAATGGTGGCTGGCGAGGCAAGGAGCGAGTGAGCGAAGGAGGCTGGACCAACTGGCGCGGAGGCGGAGCAACGCAGCAGGCCGGAGCCTCATCAGGACAGAGGCCACAGCGGAGCATGCGCGGAAGTGCGAATGGTCCTGGCCCGGAAATGGAATCGCTACAGCCGGAAGAAGGGAACTCCAAAGACCAGCACCAGAAAGGATGCCGCTGACTACCGCCCGCAAGAACAAGACAACAACCGAAGATCCGCCACAAAAAGGGTGCCTGGTAGGGTAGTCACCACCCCTGTATGTCTGTGGCCCTAGGTTAGATTCTGTAAATGTGATTAGCACTCTCTGTAAGCCGCCGAGAGACCCTTAGGGGTTAGGGCGGGATAGCAAATCGAATAAATAAATAAATAAATAGTCAGTATCATCCACCTCTACTGCACTATAGAACTAGACTGCTGGGGTTCAGGGCCAAGTAAGAGAGAAGCTACTCTGTTTATTCTGGAGCCTTACACTCTCACCCTATTTTGCTGACTGGGGGAGAGATTTCCCAGACCCCCTACGGTTCCTTGAAAGACACTAACATTTCTGAATGTGAACACATTGTTCAGCATGCCCCAATGCCCACACAATGAAGCAGAATGTGCCATGAGCATAAGACTAAAATCCAAGAACTCTGTTATAATGTATACCAATATGCTGGTGGTTGGAGCAAATGTAACTTGATTGCTGCAAAGTGAGGCATGTATGAAAACAAGGCCCTAAACACATCATCTGGTATCCGGTTCTCAGCAGGTCTATAGCAGCTTTATATTCCCTGCCAGGTGCAGCAATGTCTTTCAAGGCTGTTTGCAGTATTACTATAAGAACAGTGCAAGTTCAGCACAAATTGGAAAAGATCAGAACTTGAGTTCATTCACCTCCTTTGTTAGTTCTTGGAGGTGGGATTTCCATTTGCTGTGGATTACTGGGGGCAAGATAGTAGGTGAAACATACAGCTGTTTCTCCTAGCGATATTATGTTAACAGATGTGAATACATGATCTGCCTGGAAAAACATCTAAGCTTTAAGACTTAAAAGACTTCACTCTTAAGAAACTTAGAAGTGCTTTACAAACAGCTGAAGGACTGTGAAGGGTTAATTCCTCACAGAAACAGAGGGCCTTGAGTGACTGGCTTGCTGAGGAAAGATTCAGTCAGATTTCTGTCTTGCCTGAATTCGGTCTGATTTCAGCCTTAGCTGAGAGCATTTTAACACAGACAGAGAACTGTGGGAAAGTTGACAAGGAAGTTTGGGAAGCTGAAGCCTCCCATTTGGGCCAAGGAAAGGGATAGAGAAGAAAATTCCCTACCCAGTCAAACAGGGAATCAGTTCTAAGGAGTGCAGAGATCCCTAGTCTGGTGTGATTAGAAACTGCCTTTAGAGACCTTAAGAGTCAGTTAAAATCTCAAGACAAGTACTAATGTTTCAAGAGAAGGGGTTTGGGTACTGGAAAGAGTACACCAACCTTCTGGAAACGAAAAGAGTTAGAGAATACTCAAAGAAAGTGTACTGGAGTGTTTGGGAGAACACTGGAACAAAAGACTCTCAACATAAATATTTTAAGTGAATAGCTTAAGAAACTCTCATTAATTTGAAACATAAGAACTAAAGTCTGTACGTGTACTGATTTTACCTAATACATTTTAACCCAATTTCACCTGACCTTTCCCCTCTGTATTGAATAAAATGTTTTGTTAATTTGAAATATAAAAACTTCTTGAGTGCCATTTAAGTCATCTAAGTTAAAGGGGGCTCCCATTCCTTCCCTCAGGTTCTTGGGCTGAGCAAACAGTCAAAATATTATACTGTGATAGGCTGGGACAGCCAGAATTCTTCAGGAAAGAATAAAACAGACAACTGGGGTGGCTTAGTCACAAAAGGGGAAAGGAAACAGTGGGAAAATCTTGACTCTAAGGTAGGGAATGGACGGGGATGTCATAGCTTGATGCTAATTATATTCATTTGTCATCATCTGTTTCCCCCAATCTCATGCTAAGAATGTTGATGGAACAGTGATGGTATTGGATGACCCAGAAGCCTAGTGAATACTGAATGTTGTTTCTGAATGTTCTTTTTTCAGAAAAACACCTGGAATTCATTGTCATAAGAAGGAGTGACTGTCATTAATGTAGTTAGCTTTAACACAACTAATTTTTTTTTTCTTTATCCAAATTTAGTACTTTACTGGTTAACTTAACACAACTAAATGGAGCCTCTACGTACAGCATACTTCTGAATATCAGTAGTTGGAGATACACATTATGGTAAGGCCTTCATGTCTTATCTTTTAAGTGCCCAAAAGTGTCTGGTTGACCACTATTGGAAACTGAATACTGGGCTAGATAAATTCAGACCTCACCTAGGTAGGAAATTCTTATTCTATTATATTTTCTTCCTCTTAGAAGTTTTCAGGGAAGTCAAGGGGTTGCATGTAAAGAACTACAGACAGAACCTGCAGGATATTTCCTGGCTCGAGGGTTCATCCGCCCCGTTTCCTCCCAGTTCGTGGCCCCCATTCTCTTCCAGAAGAAGAAAGACGGGGGTCTCCGGCTGTGCACAGGCTACTGGGGTTTGAATGTGGTGTCAGCTAGGAATGCTCACCCCCTGCCTTTGATCAAGGACTTGAGAGACGCATACTTTTGGGTGCACATCCGGGAGGGGGACGAGCCTAAGACTGCTCCGTTGGGCCAGTTTGAGTACCTCGTGATGCCATTTAGTCTGCAGGCCCCCCCCGGGGTGTTCATGAACTTAATAAATGAAGTGTTGCACAAGCATCTATTCAAGGGGGCCCTAGTTTAACTTGATATCTTATTATATTCACATGATAGGGAGTCACATGTGAAGCTGGTGAGGGAAGTCCTACGACCTGAGCTTCTCGTTGTGGAGCTTCTCGTTGTGGAGGCCGCAGACCAGTCTGTCGCAGAGGGCCATATCCTGATGTGCTCCGAACGTGCACTCCGAAGGGAGCCGACAGAGCTCAGCCAGGTACACGGCCACCGGTTCCCTCGGTTGCTGGCTCCGGGAGTAGATCTCCGAGGGCCGGGGATTGAAGTGGTCCTTTTCGCAATGATGTCCTTATTTATTTATTTTAGATTCAATTTATACCCCGCACTCCCCGCTACGCGGGCTCAGGGCGGCTTACAATCAGGCATAAGCCAGTATTAAATATAAAACATATTTAAAACCATTTAAAATCTCTACAGTACAATAACATTATTATTAACAAAAGTGCTCTGAATGTTCTAGCATGATCTTCCACAAGATGGCGTATTACAACTGCTCTGCCACCTCAGCGTCGTCTGTTCCAGGAAACACTGATGTTCTCTCTTCCAGGGCCAGGTTATGATGGAACAGTAGTGATGGTGGTAGTGGCGGTTCCTACTCATACGCCTGGTGGAAGAGCTCCGACTTACAGGCCCTGCGGAACTGTGCAAGGTCCCGCAGGGCCCGGATCTCCTCCGTGAGCTCGTTCCACCAGGTAGGAGCTGCCACCGAGAAAGCTGTGGCCCTGGTAGCGGCCAGCCTGGCCTCTTTGGGGCCTGGCATCACCAGGAGGTGTTGCGTCCCTGACCGTAGTACTTGTGGGGGAACATATGAGGAAAGGCGGTCCCTTAGGTATGCTGGACCCCAACCATATAGGGCTTTAAAGGTAAGAACCAGCACTTTGAAGCGGATCCGGTACGCTATCGGCAGCCAGTGCAGCACTTTCAGTGCAGGCCGGATGTGGTCCCTACTAGGAATACAAAAAAATCTGGACACACACGACTAAAGCAGATAAACAAATACAAGGTCAACAGTTGTGTTAGTCTGACCCACAATCAACAGTCATATGACTTGTAAGAATTGCTGTACATGTATTGTGCTCTGAAGCATTACAATATGATACACAACTTAATAGAATTTATAAACCAAGGTACAACGTCGTCTCCGGATTATTTACCGTTTCAAAAAATGAATCTTCTTCAGGAAATTTTCTGTAGTACACAAAAATGCAATTTTTAGAATATGTATAACACCAATCACAAGAAACAAGAGACAATACAATAATCTTATTGCTTACTTACATAGAGGTGCCAAAGCTCTCATTTTCATAAAAGCTAGACAACAAGTCTTAAGCATCTGCAACATAATAATTTTATCTTTGTTATGAACACATATAAGATATTTCAAAATATTTCAAATTACAACTAATCAGCCTAGTAATAACTCACATCACGATTCAGATAGGACGCTGATAGGTGCATGTTACCAGAGGGCAATTAAAGGGACCTTGCAAATTGTTAACAGGTGGTGGGTAGTGGGAGGCAGTACACTTTAAAGAAAACCTCATGTAGTTTACACAAACATAATACAGTTTACAAAAAACATCATATGGTTTACAAAAAACATGAAAGGTCAATTTCTGCATTCAGCCCATTAGGAAATACACTGTTCAACCGGTGAATCCAAAACATCTCTCGCTGTAAGAGGCGTCTTCTTAAGTCAGTCCTTTCTCCAGGAGTTCTCTGTACAATTTCTAATACAACATATTGAAAGCTATCGTAACAATGATTAAACTGTTTAAAGTAAATTTAAAGAGAGAC
>NW_015169173.1:1446289-1461413 GCF_001447785.1 Gekko japonicus
GCAGCGGCGGTCCCTGGTCTTCCTCTGGTGCCCTGGCAGCCTGGCCAGCTCAGTGGGAACTGATGAGGAGGCCCCGCTTCTTGCCATTATCGGTGATTCCGTAGAACTCCAAGATGGAGTTGAGTCTCTCAATCCATGCATCCCAGTGATGCTGCTTGGTTGGGTCAAACAAAGGGATCAGTACTAATCCAGGAGCGACTGCCATTGTGCTGTGCGGTGGTGGCGGGGAAGCGGCTTGCTTGTCTTTGTTGCTCATAGGATAGAGCAGCGGCGGTCCCTGGTCTTCCTCTGGTGCCCTGGCAGCCTAGCCAGCTCAGTGGGATCCCATCCTCGTCACCATTGTTGTGTACTGGGTTCGATGCGTAGTGAAGACAGACGCTGAGTGATTAGCAGCTCATACTTTACTGGCACACAACACAACAACAAACAAACAGTCAAACGACCAACTATATACAGTCCCCGGGTGCCACCCACAGGTCCCATTGGCGGGTTTGAACTTCCCGCCACAGTTCCTATAAGTGCTGACTAGGAGTCTCAGGATCCTAGTCCCCATTGTTCTTTTGGAGCCAAGCTCTCATCACATACCGCTGGTGCCTAGTGGCAGTCAGTGCACATAACACCGGCTAAATATCAGGAGAAACTTCCTAACTGTAAGAGTGGTTGAGCAGTGGAACAGACTGCCTCGGGAGGTGGTGGATGCTCCTTCACTGGACGTTTTTAAGTGGAGGCTGGACGACCATCTTTCGGGTATGTTGTAGGGCTATCTTTTGGCTACGCTCCTGCAGAGTGCAGGGGGTTGGACTAGATGACCTGTAAGGTCCCTTCCAACTCTAACATTCTGTGATTGCTGTGGGACTCTGATACTTCTCCACCAAGGCTGTTGGGGCATCATATTTATTTAGTTCATTAAGTTGATATCCTGTCCTATCCCACAAGCAAGCTCAGGGTGGCTTACAACATTCAGTAAAACAATATCTATCTCTTTCTGTTGAACTGCTCCTTTGGCCTTTCACACTACTGTAAATGGGAGATGGTGTTGTAAAAACAGTCACTGGCAATGCAGCCTCATGGGATGACTGTCAACTGGGAATAGTAATAAAGTAATATTTCATGTCCTTTGTTTTATTTCACTGGATGGGGACTGCAGGTTAATGTGAAGCTGGTTCTGTAAATAGTTGAGATCATAAAGCAACATACATTTTTTCCCCAAGTGAAGTGTTTTATTCTATTTGTTTTAGGAAATGAATAAAATCTAATTAAAAAGAAAACACTTACAAAATATTTTTCCGGTGGGGAGGGAATCCCAGGTCTTTCTTAAAAATGAGACATGCCAGAATTATCAAAGTCCTCTTTGCAGGGGTCAATAACATCAGAGTTAGTGATCCAAGAAAAACTGTACTCATGTTGTAAAAAAATAAACCTTCATTAGAAGGCATAATGAAGAAGTGCAATGTGTTTTGGGTGGATGACCTGAGCAAGAAAAGGTTTATAAGGCACCTGAGCCCAGCCTAGCTTCTTCATAGACACAGCTGCTCTCTTGTGCAGATTTTCTCTTGGTGCCATTGAATTCAGCATGGCCTTTTCTGGCAAGTATGAAGTGGAAAGTGAGGAAAACTATGATGATTTTATGAAGCGCATTGGTATGTGTACACAATATTTTCCTGTTTCATTACTTAGATAACATTGCTTGGCTGGGGAATAGTTTTGGACATAAGCAGTCATTGTTCTGTCAGTTTCAAGAAAGAAAGCCTGAAAATGGGAAAGGTGTTACTTTTAATTGAAATTCATATGCTGGTGAAAGAGCATGCAAACTTGCTAAGTATGCCCATACTTTGGCAAAAAGCAATCCACTATTCAGAATTCAATAAACCAGAATGCTTTGGACAGGACAGAATTTTTTAAAAACCACATTCTTATTAATTCTTATCTTGTTATATCTCTGATAATTTCTCAAGGTACAGTAATGAGATAGCTTTGAATTGTAGACATGAGACTGCAGGATGGATCCTGCAAATCCATTCTGCTAGCAGTGGTGCTGACCTCCTGACATAAGGAGCCTTCCCCTGATACAGGAGCCTCAGAAGAGACTCTGCTGTATATACAAGACTCTATATATCAACGATTGTCAATTACAATTATAAATAGCCCCAAATTATAAACATGCATCAACAATAACAACATCAAACTTGTCCTCATCCCCACTGAACATTTTTCATAATCCTTGTCCTGCATTTGAAAAGTGACTTCCTCACACATTTGCAACCAGGGTTTATTTTGAACTTGAAATCAAGACGAGACCTGCCCCCTCCCCAAAATTCTGTTTACATTCATCATTTTCCAGAAGGTAAAGAATAGTATCCAGCACAACAACCACTTTGCTGGCATCTGAGAATCAACAACAGGTGAAAAATTAATTTGTATTTCCATTGTACTAGGTCTCCCTGCTGATGTAATTGAAAAAGGAAGGAATTACAAGATCATCACAGAGGTGATGCAAAATGGAGATGAATTCACCTGGTCCCAAATTTACCCAGGAGGAAAGTCTATGTCTAATACATTTGTTATTGGCAAGGAATCAGAAATGGAGACAATGGGTGGCAAAAAATTTAAGGTAAGTGAACATTGCTTTTTGAAGGATTTGGGCAGGGGGTGTATCCAGTAGAATTTTAAACATTTTTCTTTGAATATCAACTCTCCCCCCTTGCCATATCACAAAGTCTACACTTCCCCTCTGGTCTCCATGTTAATAAAGCACTTTCATGTATGGCACTGGGAAAGGGGTTTCTGTCCAAGAAACACAAGGACTGCTTGGGAACTAGTTTAATACCTCTTTGGATCTCAGACTTGGTTTCTGCTTGTGCATACCTTTTGCCACACATACCACCAGCTTAGCTGTATCAAATTCTATTTCCAGAGTAATTTGTCTAAAATAACTATTCTGTTCCAGTAGAAGTGGATGTCATCAGCATACTGATGGCACTTTACTTCAGTCTCTGAATTACCTCTCCCAGTGATTTCATACAGATGTTAATGCATGGGGAAAGCATAGAAACTTGCAACATCCATAGAGCCATGATATGGAGCAGAATTCCCCAAGCTCTTTCTGGAATCTACCTAACAGGTAGGAGCAGAAACAGTTGAGCATGGTGATTCCAGTCCCCACCTCAGACAGGCAGTCCAAAAGAATACCATGGTTGATGGTATCAAAAGATGCTGAGAAATCCAGAAGAATTAAAAGGATCAGACTCCTCCTATATCTCCCAGGGTATATTGTCTACTGGAGTGACCCAGATAGTTTCAATACAAAAACTAAGATAGAAGTCGGATCACAATGGATCCAAATAATTTGCTCCATGCAAGAAAATCTGGAATTGAGCTACCACTGCCTGCTTCAAGTACCATGGCCCAGAAAGGGAGATGGCAACATCTGTTGATCAGTAGCCAATCAACTGGGGCCAAGGAGTGTTTGATTGGGAGTGACTAGAGGCCAGAATCAACCCTTCCATTAATGAAATATTAACCTCCTGGACCCAGCCAGTTACCCTCCCACCACGCCAGTAAGGAAGCCAGGGAAGACATGTGTCAAGTAAACAGGTGCCTGTCCAAAAGATTACACCTATTACTCGGCTAGACACAAGGCCTGGTCGAGGATAGACATGATTTGGATGTCAGCCAGTGGAAGCGGACATACTATCTAGAACATTTGCAGATCACAACCCAGTAAGAATACTCCTTAGAGAGACATGAAAGAAAATGAAATGGAGAATGAATCTTGGTCTTTTAAGAGATCGGAAGTTTATTAAAGACACAAAAGTGGAGATTCAGGAATTATTTAAAAGGAATATGCAACCGGAGATATCTATCACAACAATCTGGGATACATTTAAGGCTTTTATCAGAGGTTGGTGTATCAGTCAGGAGTCATGGAGGAAAAAAAGAGAACAAGAAAGATATGAAAGATTAGTTACATCAATTAGGAAAGAAGAAGATAAACTTAAACATTCAGATTCTAAAGATGGAAAAGATAGGTTAAGAATATTGCACCATGAATTGAATCTATTGCTGAATCAAGAAATAGCAAAAAGTATTGAATATGTCAGGTTAAATTACATTGAAAATGCCAATAAACCATCTAGATGGCTTGCATATAAACTTAGAAAGGAAAGAGAAAAGCATATAATAAGATCTTTAAGAAATGAAAAAGGAGAATTAAGTATGTTTTACAGGAAATGAAGGAAATAACAGAAAAATTCTATAAAATCTGTATAAGCAGGAAGATCAACAGAAAGATAAGATTGGAAACTACATTTGAGGAAAAACACTTAAAACACTGGAGGAAAAGTATAAAAAGATTCTGAACGAAAGAAAAAAGCTCCGGGTCAGGAGTCCCTTCCTTCAAGAGAGGAATTAGTGTATAAATTATTAGAGACAGCAGAACTTGATAAATTAAGCATCATGCTTCAAGGACAAGATGAAAACTTTTTGGTTGAAAGGTGAAAGCGTTTATATATATGGATAAATAATCAGTAGATGTTATAGACTCAAAAGGATATAGATTTGTCTGTATATACTTTGTATGTATTTAGAAAACTGAAAATAAAACTTGGGGGGGGGAACACTCTGTGAGTAATATCAAGCTATAACAACTGAAATTCATCCCAAACCAACAAATCGGTTCCAAGGCAAAATCTGGTATTTATAAGGAATCCAGTATGGAGTATGAGGGGGTGCAATTAAGTTTTCCATATTTTCTGACTTTTTCAATTGTAAGTGAAATATCTGTTTACCTACACAAGATTGTTGAGGCACGATAATAGTTTTGTCTAGACATTAGCCCTAATTTTCTTCTACCAATATGACAACTAATATATGCTTATCTGTTACAGGCAACGGTTAAATTGGAAGGTGGGAAAGTGGTTGCAGACTTCCCCAACTATCATCACACTGCAGAGATTGTTGGGGGCAAACTAATAGAGGTAAATCCCTGCAAATCTTCCTTGAGAGATTATCTGCATCATGCCAAGCCAACTAGTAAAAAGGAGGGTGATTTGAAGGGTTAAGTTTGTTTAACATCCAGTAGTACCTTCAGCATCAGCATGAAGAAAAGAGGAAAGTTAATAAACTCTGGTCCATTTGAAAACCAAACAAAAATAGCTATTAATGGGGATGCTAAAACTTGAGAGCATGATTGGGTATGCTCTTTCTTTGCAACTCAATACTTTGTGCATACAATTAATATTTGAGAACAGTTATCTCAGGGTTGGTATCATCATGAAGTTTAACTTTAAATGCAAGGCCCAAGAGCACGGTGTTTTCTGGGCCTGTTATAAGCTTGTAACCCCCCTCCCCTTTTGCACAATCCCACCCCAAGATTACTATCTAGAGACTCATGCATCATGAAAGAAAAACATTTATTTCTGAAATAACATAAGTACAACATATTAGGCAGCAGAAGAAAAGAGCAAGAGTCCAGCAGCACCTTAAAGACGAACAAAATCTGTGGTAGGGTATAAACTTTTGTGAGTCACTGCTCACTTCTTCATGAGTCACCTCATACCCTAAATGTTGTCCGTCTTTAGGTGCTACTGGATTCTTACTCTTTTCTACTGCTACAGACAAACACAGCTACCCATCTTGATATATTAGGCAGTATTCTTGCAGCCTAGGCTAGGGGGCTCCTTGACCTAGGGTTGCCAACTCTGAGTTGGGAAATTCCTGGAGATTTGTGGGTGGAGCCTGGGAAGGGGAGGGTTTAGAAAGGGGAGGGACCTTAGCAGGGTATAATGTCAGAGTCCACTCTCCAAAGTGGCCGTTTTCTCCAGAGGAATTGATCTTTGTCATCTGAAGATCAGTTGTAATTCCAGAAGATCTCCAGGCCCCACTTAGAGGTGGGAACCAGACCTTGAGTCCAGGATCTGATTAAACTACCCATCTCTCCCCATGCTTGGGACCTGTTTCCATGAACAAGGAAATTCACGATGTATCAGCTGCAACTACTTTGTTTTGATTAACTCACAGGTCCCTCTGCTTTCATGTGAATGTCAGAGGCACATGTAAGAATCCAAGCCAAGTTTATGGATTTCCCTGGAACTCATTTTAACTTTTTATTCTTCCTTAAATGTATATAGCAGTGAGACTCATTCTGTGACTCCTGGAGAGCCACGGTGGCCATTATCATCCACCCAAGGAGCCATATGGCTACTGTATGCGCCGTGCGCTGCCCCACCAAACAAACACATACAATAATATAATATACAGATATTAATATTAAATATAGTTTCAGAATGTAGCCATGTTGGTCTGCAGTAGAACAGCTAGATTCGAAATACTCTGACCTTATTAAAAATAATTTGTTTACTTTGTTGCAGACTTCTACAGTTGCTGGTGTAACCTTCAAGAGAATCAGCAAGAGGGTGGCATGAAAAGATGACAGGGAAGGAATAATACCCAAGTCCTTAGCCATAACGGAAAATGAGGAATAAAGTGTGATATAAGTAACCTGTTCCTTGTCTATTTCATTTTTCCTAAAAATAAAATACATTTTAATGAGTAATAGGCTTAGTTTACATATCAGAGAAATACAAGGACCATGAAAAGTAGACTACTTGTCTATTTCTGTAACTTTCTTGTAAGTAAATGAGAGGGAGAATCAACTCATTT
Source organism: Gekko japonicus (assembly GCF_001447785.1). NCBI lineage: Eukaryota > Metazoa > Chordata > Lepidosauria > Squamata > Gekkonidae > Gekko > Gekko japonicus. The sequence goes on from NW_015169173.1 coordinate 1,452,950, forward strand.
CCCATCTTCAGCTACACCTGTTTATTTACCTGTGTACCTCCTTGCTGGAAGCCTTAGCCATTCAAATAGTGCTCAGGAAAACTTAGGACATTATTTTTGGGGAAACCCAGTGTGAAGGAGCTGCACAACATAATTTCAAATCAGCAACTCCAGAATGCAGGATGAGACTGTGCTACACTCCTCCATCCCTCTCGACATGTGGATATTGTAGGTCAATCATGGTTCTTACACAGTGCACACATTATGAAAACAAAGTACACAACACTCATGGTACAAGGAACATTACAAAACAGGAGTACAGGGGCACCTTACTAACTGCATTTATTCTGTCATAAGTTTTCATGAGACAGAACTTACTTCCCATCGGATGCATTGAAGCATACATCCATCTGATGTAGTCAGGTCTGACTAACAAAAGCTTATAACAGAATAAATGCTGTTAGTCTGTAAGGTGCCACTGGACTCGTGTTTTATTTTGCTGCTACAGACTAGCACTTGGCTATGCATCTAGAATTAAGGTACACCACACAGGTGCACTCCAGTTTATTTGATACCATCTAAAACAGAACTGCTACAGTTGTGGCATGCAATATATTCAAGAATATCTGTTGTTATTGGCCTCTGTGGTGTTCACTGCTTCTCTTTATCTTTTTCTTGGCTGAGCAGCGCCTTTTCTTTCTTTTTTGTTTTTCTGTCTGTCCCACCTGGTTGTCTAAATGTATATATATGCTGACCCAGCCTAGGGAACTGAGGGACAACTAAAATTCTTCTTTTGATGGTAATTCAAAACTAATAAACTGTTTTATTTCACCTTTGAGGGGAAATGGTCAGATAGGTATTAGGTTTAGGACTTAGAAGGTGAACAGGCAACAGGAATGAGGTAAGTAACTTTGTATAAACAACAGATAGGTTGTCACAATCAAGTCACTAGTTATACAGTCAGGTCTTTAAAACTGGAGAGAGATCTCTTGGCAGTTGCTGTTTAAACAAGCATAAGCCTTTTCATCTCAAAAGTGCTTAAGTTTGTGAAGGCAGAAACATTCACACCAGTTCCAATTTTCCTCATTAACCACTTGATAGGAGTCAGCCCCCTTTACTAAGAGCTATTTCCCTCAGGGAAGGGCTACTTGTCCCACTTCCCTAATTCAGGATCCTCCTTGATACTTTCACTCTGCTTAGCTCTCTCCTTCAGTGATCTCACTCCACTCTCAACTGCACAATTCCATTTTAATCCCCTCACACTCAGGGTTCTCAGACCAGATTAAAGCATTAACCATTTAATGTCTGTTACAGCCCCCATTCCCTAAAGGCATGCCTTGTTTTCTTTAATCTAATACATGATTTAGAGTTTAGACCATCAGATCTTGTATTTGTGGAACAACTCTTTTCATATATACAACTTGCTACGGATGTCATTTGACATCAAATGCTGCTTTTGTACAGCCAAACCAACCATAGCATGGGGAAAGATGCAAATGGTGGGATCTTTTTCCTACAGAAGGCAAGAGCCTTTAAATATGACTGTACTGTATCATTGGCTCCACTCTCCAATTTTCACCGTACAGTATTGCAAACAGGGAACATGATTAGGTGTGATACTAGTCTCCAGTACGTTGTATGAACTTCCAAGTTCCTGGAAAAGTAACATCTGGATGTCCTGTGACTGAGTCTTTTCAGTGTGTTGATCACTGTCAGGAACCAGAATTGTGCTCACAAACCTACCTACGTATTACATGACCAGAATTATTCAAATTGCATATTGCAAGGGAGCAGAAGAGCTTACTCCTAAGAAAGATCAGGCTACAATATTCTGTTTGTCAAGTCCCCCTCCCCCCCTAAGAAAAACTGGAGTATTTTGAAATGCTGCCCTGTCTCATTTCAAAAAAGCCATGTGCTGGGGCTCAATCTTGCTCTATCACTTAGCAACCAAACCTGAGCATGTGTTCCAGTGGGATTAAAATTGAGCTCCTTCCTGGCCCACAATGACTCGAGATATGTAACGAATATGGCTAAATACCTGACTTATATGGATGTGCCATCCTACAGAAGAGCTTTTACCTTGGCTCTTTGTGAGGCTATTCCCTCTAAGGCCCTAGTGAGGAAATATAGAAAGATATCATATGAAGACAGGTGCTGCCCATGTTCTATGGGAGAAGGGGAATCGATGCTCCACATGTTCTTCTGCTGTACTTTTCATCAAGCTTACAGGGACAAGCTTATCACCCCCCTTAGATAGACCAGCAGTTGATGCAAATAGTGCCAATCTTGAGAGACTTTTGATAAGAGGAAAATCAGCAAATCTGACAATCTGCTAAATTCTGTGCACATCTGGTAAAATTCCACAACAAAGCAGATCAAGCATAACCTTTATCTACCTTCCACATAACTCATAATTAGTTCAGTCGTAGATATTTTATAATTTTTATACAATGGATTTTTAAACTTTGAATGATTTTAAGGTTGTATGTCTAAATATCTTTAAGCTGAAAGCAAATTTGTTTGTACCTAATGAATATGTATTTCATTGATCATTGGTCTTGGACCGTAAATAAACATTGATTGATTGATGTGTTCCAGTGAACAGCTCACAATGCAGAAATCCTTCCGCTCATGGAAACGCTATGCAGGATCCAAGCTGGGAGCAAAACTCAATGTAATCAGATCAATTTTACATCTGAACTAACATGTTTAGATTCAGATTGTGAAAATGATTTAACTTCTAGCAGTGGGGAGAAAGCGGACTTCAAAATAAAATAAATAATAATAATCTTTAAATTTATTAATCGCTCAATCCTGCAGAGCTTGCTGGCTCTGAGCGATTTACAGTTACTCAAATACACACGGGACTAACAATGATTCAAGGGGTAAGGGAGGACAACATATAATCTTTAAATCACACCGCAGCCGACGGGGAGTTTTGTTCAGCTGTAAGGTCAGACGTGTTCCAACCCTCGGCATGCAAGCCGTCAGCTTTCTCCGGACTGCTTCAAGTTGCAGCGCAGCACTGCCACCGCTTGGCCGGACGGCCCATTACAGGCTTCCTTGATGCCGAAATACTTCATGCCATCAATGTTTTTAGGTGTACATTGTATCTCAGCAATAGTAAAGCTCACCTTGGGTTCTGTGCACCTGCAAATACTTTTGAATTTTGAAGAGGCATAATACTAAAATCCCTAAGAAAGCTATGAGTGCCCTGATAGAAACATTTATTTTTTGTGGGTGTGAACAAATGTGTGCCGATCCTTTCTCTCTTGGGAGCAGACAAAGAAATTCAACAAGCCTATTATATTAGCATTTTGTGCTTTTTATTGAATAACCATCCCTAAGATGGAAAGGTGACCAGAATTGAAACACAAAAAGCCTCCTCAGTAGGATTTAATAAGAACATATGGGCCTCCTCAGCCAGAGCTTCCCAGGTGATATTTTACACAATCACGTGGTTAAAAGTCTGCTTAAACACACAAGATCTTGTAGAAATAGTTACATATAAATACAAACCCCCCCACAATCTTCAAAGACACAAATCTCCAGATACTACTCTATTTTTTAACAAAGATTTCATTAAAAGATAAAAAACCCAACTCTATCTTGTTACATGTTTTGTTATTTTAAGGTGTATCATGCCTGGACTGAAACATATTTTAGGAATCTTGTCAATCCCTGAATAGCAAGCTTCATCCGAACAGGGAATAGTTTTCCCTCATCTTAAAAACCAACTCATTCCTCCATCATATATATATAAATTAAAGCAAAACAGCCCATATCCTATCACTACACTCATGGGATACTAGACAGAATAAACGTATATTGCACATAGTCTGGTCGGCAGTTCTGAGAACCTCAATGACAAACAATACTGGCTTTCAGGATCTGCAGAATAATAGCTGCATATCAAGTGAGCATGTCACACTCTGGCAGACATGTTCAAATGTTTTGTGACACAGGGTGAAGCTTAATCACACCAAAATTGTCAAGGCCATGATCCAATGAGGAACTACGCTCCAGTGAACCCACAGGATTTAGGGCAGAATGACATGTCAGTGTGACACAAGAATACTCTCACATCTGCATTTGTGGAGGTAAAGCAAATGTTCAGGTGGAGGGGGCCATTTGCAGAGAAACTTGACCCTTCATATGTTCACTGACTTTACTCTGCAAATGCTGTTCTCCCCCCCAGCCAGGCTCAATTCCAGTTTTGAAGTCCAGCTTGCTTCAGAGTAGGGAGAAATTAAGAAAGCCCTGGTAGGCATCTGCTGAGAAAAACTGGTTTAGCAAGTGTTAAGCAGACCTCTTCTCACCTGATGATCATCCAGTCCCCCCCCCCGCCCACATCTGTCTTACAAGGAACAAACAATGCGGGGAACCCTTTGCTACCCTTGTAATGGGCAGTTCCATCCTAATGCCCATCTAGTGTGTTTAGAACAGAAAGCACAGGAGAAATCACACTTTGGGCAATAACAGTAGGAGGTCTCTCTCTCTGAGTTGACCAAGTCTTTCAAGCTTTAGCAGTAGATCTGCTATGAATGGTGGTACTTTAACTAAGCCACAGTCTACAGCCTCAGCCCAGATTTACTAGATGTCTATGGAATTAATACAGAGTTAGTGGTTCAAGGACTGCAAACGGGGGTTAAGTCCAACCAGTTTTTACCTTATCGACACTTTTGCCTATGAAACTTAAAAGGTTCTCTTCAACATACATTTGTGCCCAATCTTTACCATTACTAACTCAGATTACAAGATTAACCATACTATGCTGCCTTTTAGCAATCTCCTCAATATACATCACTTTTCCCCAAGGACTTATTTTCAAGTAAACATTGATCCCTGATATAAATTGTAAACCAAGTTCCTTAGACAAATGATACTTTTGTTACTTAAAGCAAGCAGCATCTTAAATATTCAGAGGTAATTTAAGATTGCATTTTAAAGAAAAAAACCGAACTATAAACATGTGACTAAGTTGGGTTTTTGTCTACTAATGCCACATCAAGAGAAAAGTTAAGGCCAAAAATGGCTGACAATTCTCCATATTTATGTTACGCTTTAACATCTCAATCTGTAAAACATCTGGTCAAAGAAAGGGAAGGAACATTCTTCATGAAAATTTCACAGACTGAAAAAAATTTGTGAGGTATCTACAACAGGTTCCAGTGTTAAGAACTGCCACCATCTTATAACAAGAACACTGAATGATAATCAGAAATTTCCCCATGTTTCCTTATCCAAAAGAACCATTGTATAACTCAAGAGTTCTTCCTAGTACATAGAAGCCTCTTGTATGGAAGGATCATAAAAGGAAAATTATGTTATCCATCCATCCACCAATATCTAATGAAGCCATGTTGAAACAGTAGTGAGGTATAGTGTTGCACTTCTTTTCATAAGGATTGCTCCTGCCAAGTTAATTCTTGCAGGAGTGGCATCCACATTTTGAACTTTAAAAGCAAAACCCAGCTTTGCTGATAGGCTGGTTCAGCTCCAGCAAAGCAGTTTTAGGATGGAACTCTCGTTATGTGGTAGGTGCACCTGGTGTGCGCATGGGAAGCAGAACCTCAGTGGTATGGAAGACGAATTCCCCTTGCTACCTTTCAGCCATCAAAACAACCGGCTGCATATGAATGATGCTTGCTGAAGTAACTGCTGCCATATGTCAGGACCGGCTGCATATGAATGATGCTTGCTGAACTGCTGCCATATGTCAGAGAGAGGCAGTGCCTAGGCTCTGTGGAAATGGCAACCTGCATAGTAACAGGCCCTTGAATTGATACGGTTTGCGCAACAGGCTGAAAACTGGCTGGATAAGGTGGAGAAGGAGCACAGTGAATCACTGGCATTCCCCAAAGCAAGGTCACTAGGTCGTGGAGCTTGTAAAGAGTCTCGGTAAGCAGAGCACAGATCCTGTATTGGAGAGTGGAACTGCGAGAGGAGTGCTGAGTGCTGTGTCATGGGGTGATGTCTCGACTGCTGAAAGAGGACTTGCGTGGGGGTCTGCAGGACTAAGCTTTCCATGACTTGCTGCTGCTGTAGGAGTGTCATTTGATCCTTACTGGCTTCTTTGATGTCCTTGTTGTGAGCTCTGTTAAGACAAAAAGCCAAAAGAAACCAATGAAAACAGGTGTGGTAACAGGAAAGTGAAATCTCTTGCTATCGTCCAAGGCAGTGGTTCCCAACCTTTTTGAGTATAAGAAAGCCTTTTTAATATCAAAATTTTTTGCAGATGCTACTACATGATGATAATTGTACTACTAGTATGTGCTGATTGAGAAAATCACAAGATCAAAATGACAATGCTTAGCGTGCATATGATTTTGCAGACCCCTTGTAATGGCTCTGCAGGACTAGAAGGAAGCTAATGTAACCCCCATCTTTAAAAAGGGTTCCAGAGGAGATCCAGAAAATTACAGGCTGGTCAGTCTAACATCGATACTGGGTAAGTTTGTGGAATCCGTTATTAAAGATAGAATTAGTAAGCACATTGATGAACAAAAGAATCAGCATGGAATCTGTAAAGGAAGATCTTGTCTCACTAACCTTTTAGAGTTCTTTGAGGGGGTAAACAAGCCTGGACAAGGATGACTCAGTAGATGTTGTTTACCTGGACTTCAGAAAACTTTTGATAAAGTTCCTCATCAGAGGCTCCTGAGTAAACTCAGCAGTCATGGGACAAGAGTCCTCTTGTGGATTAAAAACTGGTTAATTATCAGGAAACAAACTGAGTATAAATGGGTAGTTTTCACAGTGGAGGGTGGTAAGCAATGGGGTACCACAGGGCTCGGTACTAGTGTTAGCCTGATTGCTCTGAGTTATTATCAATATTGAGGAATATGAGATATTACAAAATAGCAATAGGCAATAAGGAAACAAACACCATTATATACAGGGGTCCCGCTTCTTCCAGAAGCACCAGAAATAGACACGGAGGCTAGTTTCATTATAAAATGATTCCTTTACTGTAGATTCTTTACAAGCAAACAAAACACAAGCACACAGTTACACAGCTTCTAAGAAAATTAGATAGAGAATAGAGACATTCGCATGAGCAGGATATCGTTGGGGGGCAATAGTTACCTGTCTGGTGTGATGATGTATCCAAATGGAAAAATAGGGGAGACTAACAGGAAATAGGGATCGTGTTCTGAACCGGCCAGAAACACGTGGAGACTTTGGCTGCAGTCCAAAAGTCTTAGAGTCAGGATAAGTTTAGAGAGCAAGAGAGGGGTTTAGAGAGGGCAAAAGAGAGAGAGAGAGCACATTGCTGGGTGCCCACTTTTGTATGGGGGCTCTGGGGGGAGGGCTTTGCTGGCCACCTCCCTTGAGACAACCCCTTGTGATCCATTCCAAAAAGTCACGTCCGCAATGGGGATGGGGGGCTTAAAGGGTTGGTCAATATTAAACTCTAAGTCTGTGGTTGAGACACCTCGAGGGGAAGGATGACTCATCGGCTAGCGCCTGTTGTTATTGAAGTCCATTTCCTCAGCCAGGTACCGTTTCCTTGAGAGGATTAAGGCCAAGTCCTTTGTCAAGTGAAAGGCAAGTCTTTTGTGCCTTCCCTGCGGAGAAGGTGGTGGTGGTGGTGGGGGGGAAGTTGCCTGTCTGCGTGATTAAGGAGGACTCCCCTAATGGCATCGGGAGTCCACGATTTAAACTGCAATTGCAGATGGCTATTTTGGAGTGCTTCATGTGTGTAGGGATACATCTGGGAACGGGGCAACCTTGAGAACCACAGGAACATCGTCTCAAGGTACTGCTGGCGCATGTCTGGCATCACAATCTGGTCACCTTACATCAGAGTCCCTTTTGCACATTTTATACACAGTGCATTTATGTCCATAAGAGTGCACAAAGCTCCTTGCTGGGCAACACTAGGTCCAGTGCTTTTTAGCTTGTTTATTAATGATTTGGAGTTGGGAGTAAGCAGTGAAGTGGCTAAGTTTGCAGATGACACCAAGTTGTTCAGGATGGTGAAAAACAGGGAAGATTGTGAGGCACTCCAGAGGGACCTGTTGAGGATGGACGAGTGGGCATCAACATGGCAAATAAAGTTCAACGTGTGCAAGTGTAAAGTAATGTACACTGGAGCCAAAAATCCCAACTATAAATACATGTAGATGGGGTATGAACTGGTGGTAACTAACCAGGAGAGAGACCTTGGAGTCATGGTAGATAACTCACTGAAAATGTCGACTCAGTGTGCAACTGCAATAAAAAAGGCAAATGCTATGCTGGGGATTATTAGGAAGGGAACTGAAAACAAATCAGCTGGTACAATAAGGCCCTGTATAAATCTATGGTGTGGCCTCATTTGGAATACTGTGTACAGTTCTGGTCACTGCATCTCAAACAAGATATTATAGCATTGGAAAAGAAGAAGAAGAAGAAGAAGAAGAAGAAGAAGAAGAAGAAGAAGAAGAAGAAGAAGAAGAAGAAGAAGAAGAAGAAGAAGAAGAAGAAGAAGAAGAAGAAG